>NW_027250807.1:0-99968 GCF_044704955.1 Pristiophorus japonicus | reverse complement strand
ACACTGAACCCCAACACTGTACCCCAACACTGAATCTCCGACACTGAACCGCCAACACTGAATCCCCAAAATTGAACCCCAATACTGAACCCCAACACTGAATCCCCAACACTGAACCCCAACACCGAACCGCCACCAATGAACCCCACCAATGAACCCCAACACTGGCACCCAACACTGAACCCCAACACCGAACCCCCACCAATGAACCCCACCAATGAACCCCAACACTGAACCCCAACACTGAACTCCCAATGCTGAGCACCAACACTGAACCCCAACACTGAACACCCAACACTGAACCCCAGCACTGACCTCCCAGCACTGAATCCCACCACTGAACCCACAAGAGTGAATCCCAGCACTGAACACCCTCACTGAACCCCCACACTGGACCCCAACACTGAACCCCAATACTGAACCCCCAACACTGGACCACCACCACACAACCCCCAACAATGAAGCCCAACACTGATTCCCAACACTGAACCCCCCAACACTGAACCCCCAACACTGAACCCCCACCACTGAACCCCAACACCGAGCCATAGCTCTGATCCCCAACACTATTCCTGAACACTGAAACCTAACACCGAACCCCCAATACTGAACCCCAACACTGAACCCCCAACACTGAACCCCAGCACTGAACTCCCGCACTGAACCCCAACACTGGACCCCAACACTGAACCCCAGCACTGAACCCCCAACACTGAACCACCAACACAAAACGCCCAACACAGAACCACCAACACTAATTCCCAACACAGAACCCCCAACACTGAGTCCCTAACGCTGGACCCAAACAGTGAACCCCAACACTGACCCCCACTACTGAACCCCAAAACCGAATCACCACCAATGAACCCCAACACTGAACGCCACCACTGAACCCCACCACTGAACTCCCAATGCTGAACACCAAAACTGAACCCCAACACTGAACCCCAACACTGAACCCCCACACTGGACCCCAGCACTGAACCCCCAACACTGAACCACCAACACAAAACACCCAACACTGAACCCCCAACACTGAATCCCAACACTGAACACCAACACTGAACACCCAACACCGAGCCATAGCACTGAACACCAGCACTGGACCCCAGCACTGAACCCTAATACTGAAACCCAACACTGGACCCCCAACACAGAACCCCGACATGGGACCCCAAAACTGAGCCCCTAACGCTGAACCCCAACACTGAATCCTAACACTGAACCCCAACACTGAACCCCCACCACTGAACCCCAACACCGAACCCCAGCACCGAATCCTAACACTGAACCCCAAAGTTGAACCCACAACAGCGAACCCCCAACACTGAACCCCAACACTGACACCCCCAAACACCGACCCCCAACACTGAACACCCCAACACTGACCCCCAACACTGAACACCCCAACACTGACCCCCAACACTAAACCCAACATTGTACCCCCAACACTGAATCCCCAACACTGAACCCCCAACAATGAACACCCAACACTGAACCCCCAAAACGGACCAGTCCAACACTGAACCCCAACATTAAACCCCAACACTGAACACCAACACTGCCCCCCAACACTGAACCCCCCACCACTGAACCCCAACACCGAGCCATAGCACTGAACCCCAACACTAACCCTGAACACTGAACCCTAACACTGAAACCCCAATACTGACCCCCAGCACTGAAACCCCAGCACTGAACTCCTGCGCTGAACCCCCACACTGGACCCCAACACTGAACCCCAGCACTGAACCACCAACACAAAACCCACAACACAGATTCTCAACACTGAACCCCACAACACTGAACACTGCCACTGAAACCCCAACACTGCACTCCCAATGCAGAACACCAAAACTGAACCCCAACACTGAACCCCAGCACTGGACTCCCACACTGGACCCCAACACTGAACGCCATCACTGACCTCCCAGCACTGAGCCCCAACACTGAACCCCAGCACTGAACTCCCGCACTGAACCCTAACACTGGACCCCCACACTGGACCCCAACACTGAACCCCATCACTGACCTCCCAGCACTGAACCCCAACACTGAACCCGCAAGAGTGAACCCCAGCACTGAACCCAACATTGAACCCCCACACTGGACCCCAACACTGAACCCCGACAGTGAACCCCCAACACTGAACACCAACACTGAACCCCAACACCGAGTCATAGCACTGAACCCCAACAGTGAACCCCAACACTGGCTCCCAACACTGAACCCCAACACCGAACCCCCACCAATGAACCCCACCAATGAACCCCAACACTGAACACCCAACACTGAACCCCAGCACTGACCTCCCAGCACTGAACCCCACCACTGAACCCACAAGAGTGAATCCCAGCACTGAACACCCTCACTGAACCCCCACACTGGACCCCAACACTGAACCCCAACACTGAACCCCCAACACTGGACCACCACCACACAACCCCCAACAATGAAGCCCAACACTGATTCCCAACACTGAACCCCCCAACACTGAACCCCCAACACTGAACCCCCACCACTGAACCCCAACACCGAGCCATAGCTCTGAACCCCTACACTAACCCTGAACACTGAAACCTAACACCGAACCCCCAATACTGAACCCCAACACTGAACCCCCAGCACTGAACCCCAGCACTGAACTCCCGCACTGAACCCCAACACTGGACCCCAACACTGAACCCCAGCACTGACCCCCCAACACTGAACCACCAACACAAAACGCCCAACACAGAACCACCAACACTGATTCCCAACACTGAACCCCCAACACTGAGTCCCTAACGCTGGACCCAAACAGTGAACCCCAACACTGACCCCCACTACTGAACCCCAAAACCGAATCACCACCAATGAACCCCAACACTGAACGCCACCACTGAACCCCACCACTGAACTCCCAATGCTGAACACCAAAACTGAACCCCAACACTGAACCCCAACACTGAACCCCATACTGGACCCCAGCACTGAACCCCAACACTGAACACCCAACACCGAGCCATAGCACTGAACACCAGCACTGGACCCCAGCACTGAACCCTAATACTGAAACCCAACACTGGACCCCCAACACAGAACCCCGACATGGGACCCCAAAACTGAGCCCCTAACGCTGAACCCCAACACTGAACCCTAACACTGAACCCCAACACTGAACCCCCACCACTGAACCCCAACACCGAACCCCTGCACAGAACCCTAACACTGAACCCCAAAGTTGAACCCACAACAGCGAACTCCCAACACTGAACCCCAACACTGACACCCCCAAACACCGACCCCCAATACTGAACACCCCAACACTGACCCCCAACACTAAACTCAACATTGAACCCCCAACACTGAATCCCCAACACTGAACCCCCAACAATGAACACCCAGCACTGAACCCCCAAAACGGACCAGTCCAACACTGAACCCCAACATTAAACCCCAACACTGAACACCAACACTGAACCCCCAAACACTGAAACCCAAACACTGACCAGCCCCGACACTGAACCCCCAACACTGAACACATCAACACTGACCCCCCCCAATGCTGACAAACGCCCAACACTGAACCCCAACACTGAACACCCAACACTGAACCCCAACACTGAACCCCAACACTGAATCCCCGACACTGAACCGCCAACACTGAATCCCCAAAATTGAACCCCAATACTGAACCCCAACACTGAATCCCCAACACTGAACCCCAACACCGAACCGCCACCAATGAACCCCACCAATGAACCCCAACACTGAACCCCAACACCGAACCCCCACCACTGAACCCCACCAATGAACCCCAACACTGAACCCCAACACTGAACTCCCAATGCTGAGCACCAACACTGAACCCCCAACACTGAATCCCAACACTGAACCCCAACACTGAACACCCACCACTGAACCCCAACACCGAACCCCAGCACCGAACCCTAACACTGAACCCCAAAGTTGAACCCACAACAGCGAACCCCCAACAATGAACCCCAACACTGACACCCCCAAACACCGACCCCCAACACTGAACACCCCAACACTGACCCCCAACACTAAACCCAACATTGAACCCCCCAACACTGAATCCCCAACACTGAACCCCCAACAATGAACACCCAACACTGAACCCCCAAAACGGACCAGTCCAACACTGAACCCCAACATTAAACCCCAACACTGAACACCAACACTGACCCCCCAACACTGAACCCCCCACCACTGAACCCCAACACCGAGCCATAGCACTGAACACCAGCACTGGACCCCAGCACTGAACCCTAATACTGAAACCCAACACTGGACCCCCAACACAGAACCCCGACATGGGACCCCAAAACTGAGCCCCTAACGCTGAACCCCAACATTGAACCCTAACACTGAACCCCAACACTGAACCCCCACCACTGAACCCCAACACCGAACCCCAGCACCGAACCCTAACACTGAACCCCAAAGTTGAACCCACAACAGCGAACCCCCAACACTGAACCCCAACACTGACACCCCCAAACACCGACCCCCAACACTGAACACCCCAACACTGACTCCCAACACTAAACCCAACATTGAACCCCCAACACTGAATCCCCAACACTGAACCCCCAACAATGAACACCCAACACTGAACCCCCAAAACGGACCAATCCAACACTGAACCCCAACATTAAACCCCAACACTGAACACCAACACTGAACCCCCAAACACTGAACCCCAAACACTGACCAGCGCCGACACTGAACCCCCAACACTGAACACATCAACACTGACCCCCCAATGCTGACAAACGCCCAACACTGAACCCCAACACTGAACCCCAACACTGTACCCCAACACTGAATCTCCGACACTGAACCGCCAACACTGAATCCCCAAAATTGAACCCCAATACTGAACCCCAACACTGAATCCCCAACACTGAACCCCAACACCGAACCGCCACCAATGAACCCCACCAATGAACCCCAACACTGGCACCCAACACTGAACCCCAACACCGAACCCCCACCAATGAACCCCACCAATGAACCCCAACACTGAACCCCAACACTGAACTCCCAATGCTGAGCACCAACACTGAACCCCAACACTGAACACCCAACACTGAACCCCAGCACTGACCTCCCAGCACTGAACCCCACCACTGAACCCACAAGAGTGAATCCCAGCACTGAACACCCTCACTGAACCCCCACACTGGACCCCAACACTGAACCCCAATACTGAACCCCCAACACTGGACCACCACCACACAACCCCCAACAATGAAGCCCAACACTGATTCCCAACACTGAACCCCCCAACACTGAACCCCCAACACTGAACCCCCACCACTGAACCCCAACACCGAGCCATAGCTCTGATCCCCAACACTATTCCTGAACACTGAAACCTAACACCGAACCCCCAATACTGAACCCCAACACTGAACCCCCAACACTGAACCCCAGCACTGAACTCCCGCACTGAACCCCAACACTGGACCCCAACACTGAACCCCAGCACTGAACCCCCAACACTGAACCACCAACACAAAACGCCCAACACAGAACCACCAACACTAATTCCCAACACAGAACCCCCAACACTGAGTCCCTAACGCTGGACCCAAACAGTGAACCCCAACACTGACCCCCACTACTGAACCCCAAAACCGAATCACCACCAATGAACCCCAACACTGAACGCCACCACTGAACCCCACCACTGAACTCCCAATGCTGAACACCAAAACTGAACCCCAACACTGAACCCCAACACTGAACCCCCACACTGGACCCCAGCACTGAACCCCCAACACTGAACCACCAACACAAAACACCCAACACTGAACCCCCAACACTGAATCCCAACACTGAACACCAACACTGAACACCCAACACCGAGCCATAGCACTGAACACCAGCACTGGACCCCAGCACTGAACCCTAATACTGAAACCCAACACTGGACCCCCAACACAGAACCCCGACATGGGACCCCAAAACTGAGCCCCTAACGCTGAACCCCAACACTGAATCCTAACACTGAACCCCAACACTGAACCCCCACCACTGAACCCCAACACCGAACCCCAGCACCGAATCCTAACACTGAACCCCAAAGTTGAACCCACAACAGCGAACCCCCAACACTGAACCCCAACACTGACACCCCCAAACACCGACCCCCAACACTGAACACCCCAACACTGACCCCCAACACTGAACACCCCAACACTGACCCCCAACACTAAACCCAACATTGTACCCCCAACACTGAATCCCCAACACTGAACCCCCAACAATGAACACCCAACACTGAACCCCCAAAACGGACCAGTCCAACACTGAACCCCAACATTAAACCCCAACACTGAACACCAACACTGCCCCCCAACACTGAACCCCCCACCACTGAACCCCAACACCGAGCCATAGCACTGAACCCCAACACTAACCCTGAACACTGAACCCTAACACTGAAACCCCAATACTGACCCCCAGCACTGAAACCCCAGCACTGAACTCCTGCGCTGAACCCCCACACTGGACCCCAACACTGAACCCCAGCACTGAACCACCAACACAAAACCCACAACACAGATTCTCAACACTGAACCCCACAACACTGAACACTGCCACTGAAACCCCAACACTGCACTCCCAATGCAGAACACCAAAACTGAACCCCAACACTGAACCCCAGCACTGGACTCCCACACTGGACCCCAACACTGAACGCCATCACTGACCTCCCAGCACTGAGCCCCAACACTGAACCCCAGCACTGAACTCCCGCACTGAACCCTAACACTGGACCCCCACACTGGACCCCAACACTGAACCCCATCACTGACCTCCCAGCACTGAACCCCAACACTGAACCCGCAAGAGTGAACCCCAGCACTGAACCCAACATTGAACCCCCACACTGGACCCCAACACTGAACCCCGACAGTGAACCCCCAACACTGAACACCAACACTGAACCCCAACACCGAGTCATAGCACTGAACCCCAACAGTGAACCCCAACACTGGCTCCCAACACTGAACCCCAACACCGAACCCCCACCAATGAACCCCACCAATGAACCCCAACACTGAACACCCAACACTGAACCCCAGCACTGACCTCCCAGCACTGAACCCCACCACTGAACCCACAAGAGTGAATCCCAGCACTGAACACCCTCACTGAACCCCCACACTGGACCCCAACACTGAACCCCAACACTGAACCCCCAACACTGGACCACCACCACACAACCCCCAACAATGAAGCCCAACACTGATTCCCAACACTGAACCCCCCAACACTGAACCCCCAACACTGAACCCCCACCACTGAACCCCAACACCGAGCCATAGCTCTGAACCCCTACACTAACCCTGAACACTGAAACCTAACACCGAACCCCCAATACTGAACCCCAACACTGAACCCCCAGCACTGAACCCCAGCACTGAACTCCCGCACTGAACCCCAACACTGGACCCCAACACTGAACCCCAGCACTGACCCCCCAACACTGAACCACCAACACAAAACGCCCAACACAGAACCACCAACACTGATTCCCAACACTGAACCCCCAACACTGAGTCCCTAACGCTGGACCCAAACAGTGAACCCCAACACTGACCCCCACTACTGAACCCCAAAACCGAATCACCACCAATGAACCCCAACACTGAACGCCACCACTGAACCCCACCACTGAACTCCCAATGCTGAACACCAAAACTGAACCCCAACACTGAACCCCAACACTGAACCCCATACTGGACCCCAGCACTGAACCCCAACACTGAACACCCAACACCGAGCCATAGCACTGAACACCAGCACTGGACCCCAGCACTGAACCCTAATACTGAAACCCAACACTGGACCCCCAACACAGAACCCCGACATGGGACCCCAAAACTGAGCCCCTAACGCTGAACCCCAACACTGAACCCTAACACTGAACCCCAACACTGAACCCCCACCACTGAACCCCAACACCGAACCCCTGCACCGAACCCTAACACTGAACCCCAAAGTTGAACCCACAACAGCGAACTCCCAACACTGAACCCCAACACTGACACCCCCAAACACCGACCCCCAATACTGAACACCCCAACACTGACCCCCAACACTAAACTCAACATTGAACCCCCAACACTGAATCCCCAACACTGAACCCCCAACAATGAACACCCAGCACTGAACCCCCAAAACGGACCAGTCCAACACTGAACCCCAACATTAAACCCCAACACTGAACACCAACACTGAACCCCCAAACACTGAAACCCAAACACTGACCAGCCCCGACACTGAACCCCCAACACTGAACACATCAACACTGACCCCCCCCCAATGCTGACAAACGCCCAACACTGAACCCCAACACTGAACACCCAACACTGAACCCCAACACTGAACCCCAACACTGAATCCCCGACACTGAACCGCCAACACTGAATCCCCAAAATTGAACCCCAATACTGAACCCCAACACTGAATCCCCAACACTGAACCCCAACACCGAACCGCCACCAATGAACCCCACCAATGAACCCCAGCACTGAACCCCAACACCGAACCCCCACCACTGAACCCCACCAATGAACCCCAACACTGAACCCCAACACTGAACTCCCAATGCTGAGCACCAACACTGAACCCCCAACACTGAATCCCAACACTGAACCCCAACACTGAACACCCACCACTGAACCCCAACACCGAACCCCAGCACCGAACCCTAACACTGAACCCCAAAGTTGAACCCACAACAGCGAACCCCCAACAATGAACCCCAACACTGACACCCCCAAACACCGACCCCCAACACTGAACACCCCAACACTGACCCCCAACACTAAACCCAACATTGAACCCCCCAACACTGAATCCCCAACACTGAACCCCCAACAATGAACACCCAACACTGAACCCCCAAAACGGACCAGTCCAACACTGAACCCCAACATTAAACCCCAACACTGAACACCAACACTGACCCCCCAACACTGAACCCCCCACCACTGAACCCCAACACCGAGCCATAGCACTGAACCCCAACACTAACCCTGAACACTGAACCCTAACACTGAAACCCCAATACTGACCCCCAGCACTGGACCCCCAGCACTGAACTCCTGCGCTGAACCCCCACACTGGACCCCAACACTGAACCCCAGCACTGAACCACCAACACAAAACCCACAACACAGATTCTCAACACTGAACCCCACAACACTGAACACTGCCACTGAACCCCAACACTGCACTCCCAATGCAGAACACCAAAACTGAACCCCAACACTGAACCCCAGCACTGAACTCCCGCACTGAACCCCAACACTGGACTCCCACACTGGACCCCAACACTGAACGCCATCACTGACCTCCCAGCACTGAGCCCCAACACTGAACCCCAGCACTGAACTCCCGCACTGAACCCTAACACTGGACCCCCACACTGGACCCCAACACTGAACCCCATCACTGACCTCCCAGCACTGAACCCCAACACTGAACCCGCAAGAGTGAACCCCAGCACTGAACCCAACATTGAACCCCCACACTGGACCCCAACACTGAACCCCGACAGTGAACCCCCAACACTGGACCACCAACACTGAACCCCAACACCGAGTCATAGCACTGAACCCCAACACTAAACCTTGAACACTGAACCTAACGCTGAACCCCCAATACTGACCCCCAGCACTGAACCCTGACACTGAACACCAACACTGAACCCCCAACACCGAGCCCCTAACACTGACCCCCAACATTGAACCCCAACACTGGCCCCCAACACTGAACCCCAACACCGAACCCCCACCAATGAACCCCACCAATGAACCCCAACACTGAACACCCAACACTGAACCCCAGCACTGACCTCCCAGCACTGAACCCCACCACTGAACCTACAAGAGTGAATCCCAGCACTGAACACCCTCACTGAACCCCCACACTGGACCCCAGCACTGAACCCCAACACTGAACACCCAACACCGAGCCATAGCACTGAACACCAGCACTGGACCCCAGCACTGAACCCTAATACTGAAACCCAACACTGGACCCCCAACACAGAACCCCGACATGGGACCCCAAAACTGAGCCCCTAACGCTGAACCCCAACATTGAACCCTAACACTGAACCCCAACACTGAACCCCCACCACTGAACCCCAACACCGAACCCCAGCACCGAACCCTAACACTGAACCCCAAAGTTGAACCCACAACAGCGAACCCCCAACACTGAACCCCAACACTGACACCCCCAAACACCGACCCCCAACACTGAACACCCCAACACTGACTCCCAACACTAAACCCAACATTGAACCCCCAACACTGAATCCCCAACACTGAACCCCCAACAATGAACACCCAACACTGAACCCCCAAAACGGACCAATCCAACACTGAACCCCAACATTAAACCCCAACACTGAACACCAACACTGAACCCCCAAACACTGAACCCCAAACACTGACCAGCGCCGACACTGAACCCCCAACACTGAACACGTCAACACTGACCCCCCCAATGCTGACAAACGCCCAACACTGAACCCCAACACTGTACCCCAACACTGTACCCCAACACTGAATCTCCGACACTGAACCGCCAACACTGAATCCCCAAAATTGAACCCCAATACTGAACCCCAACACTGAATCCCCAACACTGAATCCCCAACACCGAACCGCCACCAATGAACCCCACCAATGAACCCCAACACTGGCACCCAACACTGAACCCCAACACCGAACCCCCACCAATGAACCCCACCAATGAACCCCAACACTGAACCCCAACACTGAACTCCCAATGCTGAGCACCAACACTGAACCCCAACACTGAACACCCAACACTGAACCCCAGCACTGACCTCCCAGCACTGAACCCCACCACTGAACCCACAAGAGTGAATCCCAGCACTGAACACCCTCACTGAACCCCCACACTGGACCCCAACACTGAACCCCAATACTGAACCCCCAACACTGGACCACCACCACACAACCCCCAACAATGAAGCCCAACACTGATTCCCAACACTGAACCCCCCAACACTGAACCCCCAACACTGAACCCCCACCACTGAACCCCAACACCGAGCCATAGCTCTGATCCCCAACACTAATCCTGAACACTGAAACCTAACACCGAACCCCCAATACTGAACCCCAACACTGAACCCCCAGCACTGAACCCCAGCACTGAACTCCCGCACTGAACCCCAACACTGGACCCCAACACTGAACCCCAGCACTGAACCCCCAACACTGAACCACCAACACAAAACGCCCAACACAGAACCACCAACACTGATTCCCAACACAGAACCCCCAACACTGAGTCCCTAACGCTGGACCCAAACAGTGAACCCCAACACTGACCCCCACTACTGAACCCCAAAACCGAATCACCACCAATGAACCCCAACACTGAACGCCACCACTGAACCCCACCACTGAACTCCCAATGCTGAACACCAAAACTGAACCCCAACATTGAACCCCAACACTGAACCCCCACACTGGACCCCAGCACTGAACCCCCAACACTGAACTACCAACACAAAACACCCAACACTGAACCCCCAACACTGAATCCCAACACTGAACACCAACACTGAACACCCAACACCGAGCCATAGCACTGAACACCAGCACTGGACCCCAGCACTGAACCCTAATACTGAAACCCAACACTGGACCCCCAACACAGAACCCCGACATGGGACCCCAAAACTGAGCCCCTGACGCTGAACCCCAACACTGAATCCTAACACTGAACCCCAACACTGAACCCCCACCACTGAACCCCAACACCGAACCCCGGCACCGAATCCTAACACTGAACCCCAAAGTTGAACCCACAACAGCGAACCCCCAACACTGAACCCCAACACTGACACCCCCAAACACCGACCCCCAACACTGAACACCCCAACACTGACCCCCAACACTGAACACCCCAACACTGACTCCCAACACTAAACCCAACATTGAACCCCCAACACTGAATCCCCAACACTGAACCCCCAACAATGAACACCCAACACTGAACCCCCAAAACGGACCAATCCAACACTGAACCCCAACATTAAACCCCAACACTGAACACCAACACTGAACCCCCAAACACTGAACCCCAAACACTGACCAGCGCCGACACTGAACCCCCAACACTGAACACATCAACACTGACCCCCCAATGCTGACAAACGCCCAACACTGAACCCCAACACTGAACCCCAACACTGTACCCCAACACTGAATCTCCGACACTGAACCGCCAACACTGAATCCCCAAAATTGAACCCCAATACTGAACCCCAACACTGAATCCCCAACACTGAACCCCAACACCGAACCGCCACCAATGAACCCCACCAATGAACCCCAACACTGGCACCCAACACTGAACCCCAACACCGAACCCCCACCAATGAACCCCACCAATGAACCCCAACACTGAACCCCAACACTGAACTCCCAATGCTGAGCACCAACACTGAACCCCAACACTGAACACCCAACACTGAACCCCAGCACTGACCTCCCAGCACTGAACCCCACCACTGAACCCACAAGAGTGAATCCCAGCACTGAACACCCTCACTGAACCCCCACACTGGACCCCAACACTGAACCCCAATACTGAACCCCCAACACTGGACCACCACCACACAACCCCCAACAATGAAGCCCAACACTGATTCCCAACACTGAACCCCCCAACACTGAACCCCCAACACTGAACCCCCACCACTGAACCCCAACACCGAGCCATAGCTCTGATCCCCAACACTATTCCTGAACACTGAAACCTAACACCGAACCCCCAATACTGAACCCCAACACTGAACCCCCAACACTGAACCCCAGCACTGAACTCCCGCACTGAACCCCAACACTGGACCCCAACACTGAACCCCAGCACTGAACCCCCAACACTGAACCACCAACACAAAACGCCCAACACAGAACCACCAACACTAATTCCCAACACAGAACCCCCAACACTGAGTCCCTAACGCTGGACCCAAACAGTGAACCCCAACACTGACCCCCACTACTGAACCCCAAAACCGAATCACCACCAATGAACCCCAACACTGAACGCCACCACTGAACCCCACCACTGAACTCCCAATGCTGAACACCAAAACTGAACCCCAACACTGAACCCCAACACTGAACCCCCACACTGGACCCCAGCACTGAACCCCCAACACTGAACCACCAACACAAAACACCCAACACTGAACCCCCAACACTGAATCCCAACACTGAACACCAACACTGAACACCCAACACCGAGCCATAGCACTGAACACCAGCACTGGACCCCAGCACTGAACCCTAATACTGAAACCCAACACTGGACCCCCAACACAGAACCCCGACATGGGACCCCAAAACTGAGCCCCTAACGCTGAACCCCAACACTGAATCCTAACACTGAACCCCAACACTGAACCCCCACCACTGAACCCCAACACCGAACCCCAGCACCGAATCCTAACACTGAACCCCAAAGTTGAACCCACAACAGCGAACCCCCAACACTGAACCCCAACACTGACACCCCCAAACACCGACCCCCAACACTGAACACCCCAACACTGACCCCCAACACTGAACACCCCAACACTGACCCCCAACACTAAACCCAACATTGTACCCCCAACACTGAATCCCCAACACTGAACCCCCAACAATGAACACCCAACACTGAACCCCCAAAACGGACCAGTCCAACACTGAACCCCAACATTAAACCCCAACACTGAACACCAACACTGCCCCCCAACACTGAACCCCCCACCACTGAACCCCAACACCGAGCCATAGCACTGAACCCCAACACTAACCCTGAACACTGAACCCTAACACTGAAACCCCAATACTGACCCCCAGCACTGAAACCCCAGCACTGAACTCCTGCGCTGAACCCCCACACTGGACCCCAACACTGAACCCCAGCACTGAACCACCAACACAAAACCCACAACACAGATTCTCAACACTGAACCCCACAACACTGAACACTGCCACTGAAACCCCAACACTGCACTCCCAATGCAGAACACCAAAACTGAACCCCAACACTGAACCCCAGCACTGGACTCCCACACTGGACCCCAACACTGAACGCCATCACTGACCTCCCAGCACTGAGCCCCAACACTGAACCCCAGCACTGAACTCCCGCACTGAACCCTAACACTGGACCCCCACACTGGACCCCAACACTGAACCCCATCACTGACCTCCCAGCACTGAACCCCAACACTGAACCCGCAAGAGTGAACCCCAGCACTGAACCCAACATTGAACCCCCACACTGGACCCCAACACTGAACCCCGACAGTGAACCCCCAACACTGAACACCAACACTGAACCCCAACACCGAGTCATAGCACTGAACCCCAACAGTGAACCCCAACACTGGCTCCCAACACTGAACCCCAACACCGAACCCCCACCAATGAACCCCACCAATGAACCCCAACACTGAACACCCAACACTGAACCCCAGCACTGACCTCCCAGCACTGAACCCCACCACTGAACCCACAAGAGTGAATCCCAGCACTGAACACCCTCACTGAACCCCCACACTGGACCCCAACACTGAACCCCAACACTGAACCCCCAACACTGGACCACCACCACACAACCCCCAACAATGAAGCCCAACACTGATTCCCAACACTGAACCCCCCAACACTGAACCCCCAACACTGAACCCCCAACACTGAACCCCAACACCGAGCCATAGCTCTGAACCCCTACACTAACCCTGAACACTGAAACCTAACACCGAACCCCCAATACTGAACCCCAACACTGAACCCCCAGCACTGAACCCCAGCACTGAACTCCCGCACTGAACCCCAACACTGGACCCCAACACTGAACCCCAGCACTGACCCCCCAACACTGAACCACCAACACAAAACGCCCAACACAGAACCACCAACACTGATTCCCAACACTGAACCCCCAACACTGAGTCCCTAACGCTGGACCCAAACAGTGAACCCCAACACTGACCCCCACTACTGAACCCCAAAACCGAATCACCACCAATGAACCCCAACACTGAACGCCACAACTGAACCCCACCACTGAACTCCCAATGCTGAACACCAAAACTGAACCCCAACACTGAACCCCAACACTGAACCCCATACTGGACCCCAGCACTGAACCCCAACACTGAACACCCAACACCGAGCCATAGCACTGAACACCAGCACTGGACCCCAGCACTGAACCCTAATACTGAAACCCAACACTGGACCCCCAACACAGAACCCCGACATGGGACCCCAAAACTGAGCCCCTAACGCTGAACCCCAACACTGAACCCTAACACTGAACCCCAACACTGAACCCCCACCACTGAACCCCAACACCGAACCCCTGCACCGAACCCTAACACTGAACCCCAAAGTTGAACCCACAACAGCGAACTCCCAACACTGAACCCCAACACTGACACCCCCAAACACCGACCCCCAATACTGAACACCCCAACACTGACCCCCAACACTAAACTCAACATTGAACCCCCAACACTGAATCCCCAACACTGAACCCCCAACAATGAACACCCAGCACTGAACCCCCAAAACGGACCAGTCCAACACTGAACCCCAACATTAAACCCCAACACTGAACACCAACACTGAACCCCCAAACACTGAAACCCAAACACTGACCAGCCCCGACACTGAACCCCCAACACTGAACACATCAACACTGACCCCCCCAATGCTGACAAACGCCCAACACTGAACCCCAACACTGAACACCCAACACTGAACCCCAACACTGAACCCCCAACACTGGACCACCACCACACAACCCCCAACAATGAAGCCCAACACTGATTCCCAACACTGAACCCCCCAACACTGAACCCCCAACACTGAACCCCCACCACTGAACCCCAACACCGAGCCATAGCTCTGAACCCCAACACTAACCCTGAACACTGAAACCTAACACCGAACCCCCAATACTGAAACCCAACACTGAACCCCCAGCACTGAACCCCAGCACTGAACTCCCGCACTGAACCCCAACACTGGACCCCAACACTGAACCCCAGCACTGAACCCCCAACAGTGAACCACCAACACAAAACGCCCAACACAGAACCACCAACACTGATTCCCAACACTGAACCCCCAACACTGAGTCCCTAACGCTGGACCCAAACAGTGAACCCCAACACTGACCCCCACTACTGAACCCCAAAACCGAATCACCACCAATGAACCCCAACACTGAACGCCACCACTGAACCCCACCACTGAACTCCCAATGCTGAACACCAAAACTGAACCCCAACACTGAACCCCAACACTGAACCCCCACACTGGACCCCAGCACTGAACCCCCAACACTGAACCACCAACACAAAACACCCAACACTGAACCCCCAACACTGAATCCCAACACTGAACACCAACACTGAACACCCAACACCGAGCCATAGCACTGAACACCAGCACTGGACCCCAGCACTGAACCCTAATACTGAAACCCAACACTGGACCCCCAACACAGAACCCCGACATGGGACCCCAAAACTGAGCCCCTAACGCTGAACCCCAACACTGAATCCTAACACTGAACCCCAACACTGAACCCCCACCACTGAACCCCAACACCGAACCCCAGCACCGAACCCTAACACTGAACCCCAAAGTTGAACCCACAACAGCGAACCCCCAACACTGAACCCCCAACACTGAATCCCCAACACTGAACCCCCAACAATGAACACCCAACACTGAACCCCCAAAACGGACCAGTCCAACACTGAACCCCAACATTAAACCCCAACACTGAACACCAACACTGCCCCCCCAACACTGAACCCCCCACCACTGAACCCCAACACCGAGCCATAGCACTGAACCCCAACACTAACCCTGAACACTGAACCCTAACACTGAAACCCCAATACTGACCCCCAGCACTGAACCCCCAGCACTGAACTCCTGCGCTGAACCCCCACACTGGACCCCAACACTGAACCCCAGCACTGAACCACCAACACAAAACCCACAACACAGATTCTCAACACTGAACCCCACAACACTGAACACTGCCACTGAACCCCAACACTGCACTCCCAATGCAGAACACCAAAACTGAACCCCAACACTGAACCCCAGCACTGAACTCCCGCACTGAACCCCAACACTGGACTCCCACACTGGACCCCAACACTGAACGCCATCACTGACCTCCCAGCACTGAGCCCCAACACTGAACCCCAGCACTGAACTCCCGCACTGAACCCTAACACTGGACCCCCACACTGGACCCCAGCACTGAACCCCCAACACTGAACCACCAACACAAAACACCCAACACTGAACCCCCAACACTGAATCCCAACACTGAACACCAACACTGAACACCCAACACCGAGCCATAGCACTGAACACCAGCACTGGACCCCAGCACTGGACCCTAATACTGAAACCCAACACTGGACCCCCAACACAGAACCCCGACATGGGACCCCAAAACTGAGCCCCTAACGCTGAACCCCAACACTGAATCCTAACACTGAACCCCAACACTGAACCCCCACCACTGAACCCCAACACCGAACCCCAGCACCGAACCCTAACACTGAACCCCAAAGTTGAACCCACAACAGCGAACCCCCAACACTGAACCCCAACACTGACACCCCCAAACACCGACCCCCAACACTGAACACCCCAACACTGACCCCCAACAATGAACACCCAACACTGAACCCCCAAAACGGACCAGTCCAACACAGAACCCCAACATTAAACCCCAACACTGAACACCAACACTGACCCCCCAACACTGAACCCCCCACCACTGAACCCCAACACCGAGCCATAGCACTGAACCCCAACACTAACCCTGAACACTGAACCCTAACACTGAAACCCCAATACTGACCCCCAGCACTGAAGCCCCAGCACTGAACTCCTGCGCTGAACCCCCACACTGGACCCCAACACTGAACCCCAGCACTGAACCACCAACACAAAACCCACAACACAGATTCTCAACACTGAACCCCACAACACTGAACACTGCCACTGAACCCCAACACTGCACTCCCAATGCAGAACACCAAAACTGAACCCCAACACTGAACCCCAGCACTGAACTCCCGCACTGAACCCCAACACTGGACTCCCACACTGGACCCCAACACTGAACGCCATCACTGACCTCCCAGCACTGAGCCCCAACACTGAACCCCAGCACTGAACTCCCGCACTGAACCCTAACACTGGACCCCCACACTGGACCCCAACACTGAACCCCATCACTGACCTCCCAGCACTGAACCCCAACACTGAACCCGCAAGAGTGAACCCCAGCACTGAACCCAACATTGAACCCCCACACTGGACCCCAACACTGAACCCCGACAGTGAACCCCCAACACTGGACCAGCAACACTGAACCCCAACACCGAGTCATAGCACTGAACCCCAACACTAAACCTTGAACACTGAACCTAACGCTGAACCCCCAATACTGACCCCCAGCACTGAACCCTGACACTGAACACCAACACTGAACCCCCAACACCGAGCCCCTAACACTGACCCCCAACAGTGAACCCCAACACTGGCCCCCAACACTGAACCCCAACACCGAACCCCCACCAATGAACCCCACCAATGAACCCCAACACTGAACACCCAACACTGAACCCCAGCACTGACCTCCCAGCACTGAACCCCACCACTGAACCCACAAGAGTGAATCCCAGCACTGAACACCCTCACTGAACCCCCACACTGGACACGACACTGAACCCCAACACTGAACCCCCAACACTGGACCACCACCAGACAACCCCCAACAATGAAGCCCAACACTGATTCCCAACACTGAACCTCCCAACACTGAACCCCCAACACTGAACCCCCACCACTGAACCCCAACACCGAGCCATAGCTCTGAACCCCTACACTAACCCTGAACACTGAAACCTAACACCGAACCCCCAATACTGAACCCCAACACTGAACCCCCAGCACTGAACCCCAGCACTGAACTCCCGCACTGAACCCCAACACTGGACTCCAACACTGAACCCCAGCACTGAACCCCCAACACTGAACCACCAACACAAAACGCCCAACACAGAACCACCAACACTGATTCCCAACACTGAACCCGCAACACTGAGTCCCTAACGCTGGACCCAAACAGTGAACCCCAACACTGACCCCCACTACTGAACCTCAAAACCGAATCACCACCAATGAACCCCAACACTGAACGCCACCACTGATCCCCACCACTGAACTCCCAATGCTGAACACCAAAACTGAACCCCAACACTGAACCCCAACACTGAACCCCCACACTGGACCCCAGCACTGAACCCTAATACTGAAACCCAACACTGGACCCCCAACACAGAACCCCGACATGGGACCCCAAAACTGAGCCCCTAACGCTGAACCCCAACATTGAACCCTAACACTGAACCCCAACACTGAACCCCCACCACTGAACCCCAACACCGAACCCCAGCACCGAACCCTAACACTGAACCCCAAATTTGAACCCACAACAGCGAACCCCCAACACTGAACCCCAACACTGACACCCCCAAACACCGACCCCCAACACTGAACACTCCAACACTGACCCCCAACACTAAACCCAACATTGAACCCCCAACACTGAATCCCCAACACTGAACCCCCAACAATGAACACCCAACACTGAACCCCCAAAACGGACCAGTCCAACACTGAACCCCAACATTAAACCCCAACACTGAACACCAACACTGAACCCCCAAACACTGAACCCCAAACACTGACCAGACCCGACACTGAACCCCCAACACTGAACACATCAACACTGACCCCCCCAATGCTGACAAACGCCCAACACTGAACCCCAACACTGAACACCCAACATTGAACCCCAACACTGAACCCCAACACTGAATCCCCGACACTGAACCGCCAACACTGAATCCCCAAAATTGAACCCCAATACTGAACCCCAACACTGAATCCCCAACACTGAACCCCAACACCGAACCGCCACCAATGAACCCCACCAATGAACCCCAACACTGGCACCCAACACTGAACCCCAACACCGAACCCCCACCAATGAACCCCAACACTGAACTCCCAATGCTGAGCACCAACACTGAACCCCAACACTGAACACCCAACACTGAACCCCAGCACTGACCTCCCAGCACTGAACCCCACCACTGAACCCACAAGAGTGAATCCCAGCACTGAACACCCTCACTGAACCCCCACACTGGACCCCAACACTGAACCCCAATACTGAACCCCCAACACTGGACCACCACCACACAACCCCCAACAATGAAGCCCAACACTGATTCCCAACACTGAACCCCCCAACACTGAACCCCCAACACTGAACCCCCACCACTGAACCCCAACACCGAGCCATAGCTCTGAACCCCAACACTAACCCTGAACACTGAAACCTAACACCGAACCCCCAATACTGAAACCCAACACTGAACCCCCAGCACTGAACCCCAGCACTGAACTCCCGCACTGAACCCCAACACTGGACCCCAACACTGAACCCCAGCACTGAACCCCCAACAGTGAACCACCAACACAAAACGCCCAACACAGAACCACCAACACTGATTCCCAACACTGAACCCCCAACACTGAGTCCCTAACGCTGGACCCAAACAGTGAACCCCAACACTGACCCCCACTACTGAACCCCAAAACCGAATCACCACCAATGAACCCCAACACTGAACGCCACCACTGAACCCCACCACTGAACTTCCAATGCTGAACACCAAAACTGAACCCCAACACTGAACCCCAACACTGAACCCCCACACTGGACCCCAGCACTGAACCCCCAACACTGAACCACCAACACAAAACACCCAACACTGAACCCCCAACACTGAATCCCAACACTGAACACCAACACTGAACACCCAACACCGAGCCATAGCACTGAACACCAGCACTGGACCCCAGCACTGAACCCTAATACTGAAACCCAACACTGGACCCCCAACACAGAACCCCGACATGGGACCCCAAAACTGAGCCCCTAACGCTGAACCCCAACACTGAATCCTAACACTGAACCCCAACACTGAACCCCCACCACTGAACCCCAACACCGAACCCCAGCACCGAACCCTAACACTGAACCCCAAAGTTGAACCCACAACAGCGAACCCCCAACACTGAACCCCCAACACTGAATCCCCAACACTGAACCCCCAACAATGAACACCCAACACTGAACCCCCAAAACGGACCAGTCCAACACTGAACCCCAACATTAAACCCCAACACTGAACACCAACACTGCCCCCCAACACTGAACCCCCCACCACTGAACCCCAACACCGAGCCATAGCACTGAACCCCAACACTAACCCTGAACACTGAACCCTAACACTGAAACCCCAATACTGACCCCCAGCACTGAACCCCCAGCACTGAACTCCTGCGCTGAACCCCCACACTGGACCCCAACACTGAACCCCAGCACTGAACCACCAACACAAAACCCACAACACAGATTCTCAACACTGAACCCCACAACACTGAACACTGCCACTGAACCCCAACACTGCACTCCCAATGCAGAACACCAAAACTGAACCCCAACACTGAACCCCAGCACTGAACTCCCGCACTGAACCCCAACACTGGACTCCCACACTGGACCCCAACACTGAACGCCATCACTGACCTCCCAGCACTGAGCCCCAACACTGAACCCCAGCACTGAACTCCCGCACTGAACCCTAACACTGGACCCCCACACTGGACTCCAACACTGAACCCCAGCACTGAACCCCCAACACTGAACCACCAACACAAAACGCCCAACACAGAACCACCAACACTGATTCCCAACACTGAACCCGCAACACTGAGTCCCTAACGCTGGACCCAAACAGTGAACCCCAACACTGACCCCCACTACTGAACCTCAAAACCGAATCACCACCAATGAACCCCAACACTGAACGCCACCACTGATCCCCACCACTGAACTCCCAATGCTGAACACCAAAACTGAACCCCAACACTGAACCCCAACACTGAACCCCCACACTGGACCCCAGCACTGAACCCTAATACTGAAACCCAACACTGGACCCCCAACACAGAACCCCGACATGGGACCCCAAAACTGAGCCCCTAACGCTGAACCCCAACATTGAACCCTAACACTGAACCCCAACACTGAACCCCCACCACTGAACCCCAACACCGAACCCCAGCACCGAACCCTAACACTGAACCCCAAATTTGAACCCACAACAGCGAACCCCCAACACTGAACCCCAACACTGACACCCCCAAACACCGACCCCCAACACTGAACACTCCAACACTGACCCCCAACACTAAACCCAACATTGAACCCCCAACACTGAATCCCCAACACTGAACCCCCAACAATGAACACCCAACACTGAACCCCCAAAACGGACCAGTCCAACACTGAACCCCAACATTAAACCCCAACACTGAACACCAACACTGAACCCCCAAACACTGAACCCCAAACACTGACCAGACCCGACACTGAACCCCCAACACTGAACACATCAACACTGACCCCCCCAATGCTGACAAACGCCCAACACTGAACCCCAACACTGAACACCCAACATTGAACCCCAACACTGAACCCCAACACTGAATCCCCGACACTGAACCGCCAACACTGAATCCCCAAAATTGAACCCCAATACTGAACCCCAACACTGAATCCCCAACACTGAACACCAACACCGAACCGCCACCAATGAACCCCACCAATGAACCCCAACACTGGCACCCAACACTGAACCCCAACACCGAACCCCCACCAATGAACCCCAACACTGAACTCCCAATGCTGAGCACCAACACTGAACCCCAACACTGAACACCCAACACTGAACCCCAGCACTGACCTCCCAGCACTGAACCCCACCACTGAACCCACAAGAGTGAATCCCAGCACTGAACACCCTCACTGAACCCCCACACTGGACCCCAACACTGAACCCCAATACTGAACCCCCAACACTGGACCACCACCACACAACCCCCAACAATGAAGCCCAACACTGATTCCCAACACTGAACCCCCCAACACTGAACCCCCAACACTGAACCCCCACCACTGAACCCCAACACCGAGCCATAGCTCTGAACCCCAACACTAACCCTGAACACTGAAACCTAACACCGAACCCCCAATACTGAAACCCAACACTGAACCCCCAGCACTGAACCCCAGCACTGAACTCCCGCACTGAACCCCAACACTGGACCCCAACACTGAACCCCAGCACTGAACCCCCAACAGTGAACCACCAACACAAAACGCCCAACACAGAACCACCAACACTGATTCCCAACACTGAACCCCCAACACTGAGTCCCTAACGCTGGACCCAAACAGTGAACCCCAACACTGACCCCCACTACTGAACCCCAAAACCGAATCACCACCAATGAACCCCAACACTGAACGCCACCACTGAACCCCACCACTGAACTTCCAATGCTGAACACCAAAACTGAACCCCAACACTGAACCCCAACACTGAACCCCCACACTGGACCCCAGCACTGAACCCCCAACACTGAACCACCAACACAAAACACCCAACACTGAACCCCCAACACTGAATCCCAACACTGAACACCAACACTGAACACCCAACACCGAGCCATAGCACTGAACACCAGCACTGGACCCCAGCACTGAACCCTAATACTGAAACCCAACACTGGACCCCCAACACAGAACCCCGACATGGGACCCCAAAACTGAGCCCCTAACGCTGAACCCCAACACTGAATCCTAACACTGAACCCCAACACTGAACCCCCACCACTGAACCCCAACACCGAACCCCAGCACCGAACCCTAACACTGAACCCCAAAGTTGAACCCACAACAGCGAACCCCCAACACTGAACCCCCAACACTGAATCCCCAACACTGAACCCCCAACAATGAACACCCAACACTGAACCCCCAAAACGGACCAGTCCAACACTGAACCCCAACATTAAACCCCAACACTGAACACCAACACTGCCCCCCAACACTGAACCCCCCACCACTGAACCCCAACACCGAGCCATAGCACTGAACCCCAACACTAACCCTGAACACTGAACCCTAACACTGAAACCCCAATACTGACCCCCAGCACTGAACCCCCAGCACTGAACTCCTGCGCTGAACCCCCACACTGGACCCCAACACTGAACCCCAGCACTGAACCACCAACACAAAACCCACAACACAGATTCTCAACACTGAACCCCACAACACTGAACACTGCCACTGAACCCCAACACTGCACTCCCAATGCAGAACACCAAAACTGAACCCCAACACTGAACCCCAGCACTGAACTCCCGCACTGAACCCCAACACTGGACTCCCACACTGGACCCCAACACTGAACGCCATCACTGACCTCCCAGCACTGAGCCCCAACACTGAACCCCAGCACTGAACTCCCGCACTGAACCCTAACACTGGACCCCCACACTGGACCCCAACACTGAACCCCATCACTGACCTCCCAGCACTGAACCCCAACACTGAACCCGCAAGAGTGAACCCCAGCACTGAACCCAACATTGAACCCCCACACTGGACCCCAACACTGAACCCCGACAGTGAACCCCCAACACTGGACCACCAACACTGAACCCCAACACCGAGTCATAGCACTGAACCCCAACACTAAACCTTGAGCACTGAACCTAACGCTGAACCCCCAATACTGACCCCCAGCACTGAACCCTGACACTGAACACCAACTCTGAACCCCCAACACCGAGCCCCTAACACTGACCCCCAACAGTGAACCCCAACACTGGTCCCCAACACTGGACCCCAACACCGAACCCCCACCAATGAACGCCACCAATGAACCCCAACACTGAACACCCAACACTGAACCCCAGCACTGACCTCCCAGCACTGAACCCCACCACTGAACCCACAAGAGTGAATCCCAGCACTGAACACCCTCACTGAACCCCCACACTGGACCCCAACACTGAACCCCAACACTGAACCCCCAACACTGGACCACCAACACACAACCCCCAACAATGAAGCCCAACACTGATTCCCAACACTGAACCCCCCAACACTGAACCCCCAACACTGAACCCCCACCACTGAACCCCAACACCGAGCCATAGCTCTGAACCCCTACACTAACCCTGAACACTGAAACCTAACACCGAACCCCCAATACTGAACCCCAACACTGAACCCCCAGCACTGAACCCCAGCACTGAACTCCCGCACTGAACCCCAACACTGGACCCCAACACTGAACCCCAGCACTGACCCCCCAACACTGAACCACCAACACAAAACGCCCAACACAGAACCACCAACACTGATTCCCAACACTGAACCCCCAACACTGAGTCCCTAACGCTGGACCCAAACAGTGAACCCCAACACCGACCCCCACTACTGAACCCCAAAACCGAATCACCACCAATGAACCCCAACACTGAACGCCACCACTGAACCCCACCACTGAACTCCCAATGCTGAACACCAAAACTGAACCCCAACACTGAACCCCAACACTGAACCCCACACTGGACCCCAGCACTGAACCCCAACACTGAACACCCAACACCGAGCCATAGCACTGAACACCAGGACTGGACCCCAGCACTGAACCCTAATACTGAAACCCAACACTGGACCCCCAACACAGAAACCCGACATGGGACCCCAAAACTGAGCCCCTAACGCTGAACCCCAACACTGAACCCTAACACTGAACCCCAACACTGAACCCCCACCACTGAACCCCAACACCGAACCCCAGCACCGAACCCTAACACTGAACCCCAAAGTTGAACCCACAACAGCGAACTCCCAACACTGAACCCCAACACTGACACCCCCAAACACCGACCCCCAACACTGAACACCCCAACACTGACCCCCAACACTAAACCCAACATTGAACCCCCAACACTGAATCCCCAACACTGAACCCCCAACACTGAACACCCAACACTGAACCCCCAAAACGGACCAGTCCAACACTGAACCCCAACATTAAACCCCAACACTGAACACCAACACTGAACCCCCAAACACTGAACCGCAAACACTGACCAGCCCCGACACTGAACCCCCAACACTGAACACATCAACACTGACCCCCCAATGCTGACAAACGCCCAGCACTGAACCCCAACACTGAACACCCAACACTGAACCCCAACACTGAACCCCAACACTGAATCCCCGACACTGAACCGCCAACACTGAATCCCCAAAATTGAACCCCAATACTGAACCCCAACACTGAATCCCCAACACTGAACCCCAACACCGAACCGCCACCAATGAACCCCACCAATGAACCCCAACACTGGCACCCAACACTGAACCCCAACACCGAACCCCCACCAATGAACCCCACCAATGAACCCCAACACTGAACCCCAACACTGAACTCCCAATGTTGAGCACTAACACTGAACCCCAACACTGAACAACCAACACTGAACCCCAGCACTGACCTCCCAGCACTGAACCCCACCACTGAACCCACAAGAGTGAATCCCAGCACTGAACACCCTCACTGAACCCCCACACTGGACCCCAACACTGAACCCCAACACTGAACCCCCAACACTGGACCACCACCACACAACCCCCAACAATGAAGCCCAACACTGATTCCCAACACTGAACCCCCCAACACTGAACCCCCAACACTGAACCCCCACCACTGAACCCCAACACCGAGCCATAGCTCTGAACCCCAACACTAACCCTGAACACTGAAACCTAACACCGAACCCCCAATACTGAACCCCAACACTGAACCCCCAGCACTGAACCCCAGCACTGAACTCCCGCACTGAACCCCAACACTGGACTCCAACACTGAACCCCAGCACTGAACCCCCAACACTGAACCACCAACACAAAACGCCCAACACAGAACCACCAACACTGATTCCCAACACTAAACCCCCAACACTGAGTCCCTAACGCTGGACCCAAACAGTGAACCCCAACACTGACCCCCACTACTGAACCCCAAAACCGAATCACCACCAATGAACCCCAACACTGAACGCCACCACTGAACCCCACCACTGAACTCCAAATGCTGAACACCAAAACTGAACCCCAACACTGAACCCCAACACTGAACCCCATACTGGACACCAGCACTGAACCCCCAACACTGAACCACCAACACAAAACACCCAACACTGAACCCCCAACACTGAATCCCAACACTGAACACCAACACTGAACACCCAACACCGAGCCATAGCACTGAACACCAGCACTGGACCCCAGCACTGAACCCTAATACTGAAACCCAACACTGGACCCCCAACACAGAACCCCGACATGGGACCCCAAAACTGAGCCCCTAACGCTGAACCCCAACACTGAATCCTAACACTGAACCCCAACACTGAACCCCCACCACTGAACCCCAACACCGAACCCCAGCACCGAACCCTAACACTGAACCCCAAAGTTAAACCCACAACAGCGAACCTCCAACACTGAACCCCAACACTGACACCCCAAACACCGACCCCCAACACTGAACACCCCGACACTGACCCCCAACACTGAACACCCCAACACTGACCCCCAACATTGAACCCCCAACACTGAATCCCCAACACTGAACCCCCAACAATGAACACCCAACACTGAACCCCCAAAACGGACCAGTCCAACACAGAACCCCGACACGGGACCCCAAAACTGAGCCCCTAACGCTGAACCCCAACACTGAACCCTAACTCTGAACCCCAACACTGAACCCCCACCACTGAACCCCAACACCGAACCCCAGCACAGAACCCTAACACTGAACCCCAAAGTTGAACCCACAACAGCGAACCCCCAACACTGAACACCCCAACACTGACCCCCAACACTAAACCCAACATTGAACCCCCAACACTGAATCCCCAACACTGAACCCCCAACAATGAACACCCAACACTGAACCCCCAAAACGGACCAGTCCAACACTGAACCCCAACATTAAACCCCAACGCTGAACACCAACACTGAACCCCCAAACACTGAACCCCAAACACTGACCAGCCCCGACACTGAACCCCCAACACTGAACACATCAACACTGACCCCCCCAACGCTGACAAACGCCCAACACTGAACCCCCAACACTGAACACCCAACACTGAACCCCAACACTGAACCCCAACACTGAATCCCCGACACTGAACCGCCAACACTGAATCCCCAAAATTGAACCCCAATACTGAACCCCAACACAGAATCCCCAACACTGAACCCCAACACCGAACCGCCACCAATGAACCCTACCAATGAACCCCAACACTGGCACCCAACATTGAACCCCAACACCGAACCCCCACCAATGAACCCCACCAATGAACCCCAACACTGAACCCCAACACTGAACTCCCAATGCTGAGCACCAACACTGAACCCCAACACTGAACCCACAAGAGTGAATCCCAGCACTGAACACCCTCACTGAACCCCCACACTGGACCCCAACACTGAACCCCAACACTTAAACCCCAACACTGGACCACCAACACACAACCCCCAACAATGAAGCCCAACACTGATTCCCAACACTGAACCCCCCAACACTGAACCCCCAACACTGAACCCCCACCACTGGACCCCAACACCGAGCCATAGCTCTGAACCCCATCACTAACCCTGAACACTGAAACCTAACACCGAACCCACAATACTGAACCCCAACACTGAACCCCCAGCACTGAACCCCAGCACTGAACTCCCGCACTGAACCCCAACACTGGGCCCCAGCACTGAACCCCCAACACTGAACCACCAACACAAAACGCCCAACACAGAACCACCAACACTGATTCCCAACACTGAACCCCCAACACTGAGTCCCTAACGCTGGACCCAAACAGTGAACCCCAACACTGACCCCCACTACTGAACCCCAAAACCGAATCACCACCAATGAACCCCAACACTGAACGCCACCACTGAACCCCACCACTGAACTCCCAATGCTGAACACCAAAACTGAACCCCGACACTGAACCCCAACACTGAACCCCCACACTGGACCCCAGCACTGAACCCCCAACACTGAACCACCAACACAAAACACCCAACACTGAACCCCCAACACTGAATCCCAACACTGAACACCAACACTGAACACCCAACACCGAGCCATAGCACTGAACACCAGCACTGGACCCCAGCACTGAACCCTAATACTGAAACCCAACACTGGACCCCCAACACAGAACCCCGACATGGGACCCCAAAACTGAGCCCCTAACGCTGAACCCCAACGCTGAATCCTAACACTGAACCCCAACACTGAACCCCCACCACTGAACCCCAACACCGAACCCCAGCACCGAACCCTAACACTGAACCCCAAAGTTGAACCCACAACAGCGAACCCCCAACACTGAACCCCAACACTGACACCCCCAAACACCGACCCCCAACACTGAACACCCCAACACTGACCCCCAACAATGAACACCCAACACTGAACCCCCAAAACGGACCAGTCCAACACAGAACCCCAACATTAAACCCCAACACTGAACACCAACACTGACCCCCCAACACTGAACCCCCCACCACTGAACCCCAACACCGAGCCATAGCACTGAACCCCAACACTAACCCTGAACACTGAACCCTAACACTGAAACCCCAATACTGACCCCCAGCACTGAAGCCCCAGCACTGAACTCCTGTGCTGAACCCCCACACTGGACCCCAACACTGAACCCCAGCACTGAACCACCAACACAAAACCCACAACACAGATTCTCAACACTGAACCCCACAACACTGAACACTGCCACTGAACCCCAACACTGCACTCCCAATGCAGAACACCAAAACTGAACCCCAACACTGAACCCCAGCACTGAACTCCCGCACTGAACCCCAACACTGGACTCCCACACTGGACCCCAACACTGAACGCCATCACTGACCTCCCAGCACTGAGCCCCAACACTGAACCCCAGCACTGAACTCCCGCACTGAACCCTAACACTGGACCCCCACACTGGACCCCAACACTGAACCCCATCACTGACCTCCCAGCACTGAACCCCAACACTGAACCCGCAAGAGTGAACCCCAGCACTGAACCCAACATTGAACCCCCACACTGGACCCCAACACTGAACCCCGACAGTGAACCCCCAACACTGGACCACCAACACTGAACCCCAACACCGAGTCATAGCACTGAACCCCAACACTAAACCTTGAACACTGAACCTAACGCTGAACCCCCAATACTGACCCCCAGCACTGAACCCTGACACTGAACACCAACACTGAACCCCCAACACCGAGCCCCTAACACTGACCCCCAACAGTGAACCCCAACACTGGCCCCCAACACTGAACCCCAACACCGAACCCCCACCAATGAACCCCACCAATGAACCCCAACACTGAACACCCAACACTGAACCCCAGCACTGACCTCCCAGCACTGAACCCCACCACTGAACCCACAAGAGTGAATCCCAGCACTGAACACCCTCACTGAACCCCCACACTGGACCCGACACTGAACCCCAACACTGAACCCCCAACACTGGACCACCACCAGACAACCCCCAACAATGAAGCCCAACACTGATTCCCAACACTGAACCTCCCAACACTGAACCCCCAACACTGAACCCCCACCACTGAACCCCAACACCGAGCCATAGCTCTGAACCCCTACACTAACCCTGAACACTGAAACCTAACACCGAACCCCCAATACTGAACCCCAACACTGAACCCCCAGCACTGAACCCCAGCACTGAACTCCCGCACTGAACCCCAACACTGGACCCCAACACTGAACCCCAGCACTGACCCCCCAACACTGAACCACCAACACAAAACGCCCAACACAGAACCACCAACACTGATTCCCAACACTGAACCCCCAACACTGAGTCCCTAACGCTGGACCCAAACAGTGAACCCCAACACTGACCCCCACTACTGAACCCCAAAACCGAATCACCACCAATGAACCCCAACACTGAACGCCACCACTGAACCCCACCACTGAACTCCCAATGCTGAACACCATAACTGAACCCCAACACTGAACCCCAACACTGAACCCCACACTGGACCCCAGCACTGAACCCCAACACTGAACACCCAACACCGAGCCATAGCACTGAACACCAGCACTGGACCCCAGCACTGAACCCTAATACTGAAACCCAACACTGGACCCCCAACACAGAACCCCGACATGGGACCCCAAAACTGAGCCCCTAACGCTGAACCCCAACACTGAACCCTAACACTGAACCCCAACACTGAACCCCCACCACTGAACCCCAACACCGAACCCCAGCACCGAACCCTAACACTGAACCCCAAAGTTGAACCCACAACAGCGAACCCCCAACAATGAACCCCAACACTGACACCCCCAAACACCGACCCCCAACACTGAACACCCCAACACTGACCCCCAACACTAAACCCAACATTGAACCCCCAACACTGAATCCCCAACACTGAACCCCCAACAATGAACACGCAACACGGAACCCCCAAAACGGACCAGTCCAACACTGAACCCCAACATTAAACCCCAACGCTGAACACCAACACTGAACCCCAAACACTGAACCCCAAACACTGACCAGCCCCGACACTGAACCCCCAACACTGAACACATCAACACTGACCCCCCCAATGCTGACAAACGCCCAACACTGAATCCCAACACTGAACACCCAACACTGAACCCCAACACTGAACCCCAACACTGAATCCCCGACACTGAACCGCCAACACTGAATCCCCAAAATTGAACCCCAATACTGAACCCCAACACTGAATCCCCAACACTGAACCCCAACACCGAACCGCCACCAATGAACCCCGCCAATGAACCCCAACACTGGCACCCAACATTGAACCCCAACACCGAACCCCCACCAATGAACCCCACCAATGAACCCCAACCTGAACCCCAACACTGAACTCCCAATGCTGAGCACCAACACTGAACCCCAACACTGAACACCCAACACTGAACCCCAGCACTGACCTCCCAGCACTGAACCCCACCACTGAACCCACAAGAGTGAATCCCAGCACTGAACACCCTCACTGAACCCCCACACTGGACCCCAACACTGAACCCCAACACTGAACCCCCAACACTGGACCACCACCACACAACCCCCAACAATGAAGCCCAACACTGATTCCCAACACTGAATCCCCCAACACTGAACCCCCAACACTGAACCCCCACCACTGAACCCCAACACCGAGCCATAGCACTGAACCCCAACACTAACCCTGAACACTGAAACCTAACACCGAACCCCCAATACTGAACCCCAACACTGAACCCCAGCACTGAACCCCCAACACTGAACCACCAACACAAAACGCTCAACACAGAACCACCAACACTGATTCCCAACACTGAACCCCCAACACTGAGTCCCTAACGCTGGACCCAAACAGTGAACCCCAACACTGACCCCCACTACTGAACCCCAAAACCGAATCACCACCAATGAACCCCAACACTGAACGCCACCACTGAACCCCACCACTGAACTCCCAATGCTGAACACCAAAACTGAACCCCAACACTGAACCCCAACACTGAACCCCCACACTGGACCCCAGCACTGAACCCCCAACACTGAACCACCAACACAAAACACCCAACACTGAACCCCCAACACTGAATCCCAACACTGAACCCCAACACTGAACACCCAACACCGAGCCATAGCACTGAACACCAGCACTGGACCCCAGCACTGAACCCTAATACTGAAACCCAACACTGGACCCCCAACACAGAACCCCGACATGGGACCCCAAAACTGAGCCCCTAACGCTGAACCCCAACACTGAACCCTAACACTGAACCCCAACACTGAACCCCCACCACTGAACCCCAACACCGAACCCCAGCACCGAACCCTAACACTGAACCCCAAAGTTGAACCCACAACAGCGAACCCCCAACACTGAACCCCAACACTGACACCCCCAAACACCGACCCCCAACACTGAACACCCCAACACTGACCCCCAACACTAAACCCAACATTGAACCCCCAACACTGAATCCCCAACACTGAACCCCCAACAATGAACACCCAACACTGAACCCCCAAAACGGACCAGTACAACACTGAACCCCAACATTAAACCCCAACACTGAACACCAACACTGACCCCCCAACACTGAACCCCCCACCACTGAACCCCAACACCGAGCCATAGCACTGAACCCCAACACTAACCCTGAACACTGAACCCTAACACTGAAACCCCAATACTGACCCCCAGCACTGAACCCCCAGCACTGAACTCCTGCGCTGAACCCCCACACTGGACCCCAACACTGAACCCCAGCACTGAACCACCAACACAAAACCCACAACACAGATTCTCAACACTGAACCCCACAACACTGAACACTGCCACTGAACCCCAACACTGCACTCCCAATGCAGAACACCAAAACTGAACCCCAACACTGAACCCCAGCACTGAACTCCCGCACTGAACCCTAACACTGGACTCCCACACTGGACCCCAACACTGAACGCCATCACTGACCTCCCAGCACTGAGCCCCAACACTGAACCCCAGCACTGAACTCCCGCACTGAACCCTAACACTGGACCCCCACACTGGACCCCAACACTGAACCCCATCACTGACCTCCCAACACTGAACCCCAACACTGAACCCGCAAGAGTGAACCCCAGCACTGAACCCAACATTGAACCCCCACACTGGACCCCAACACTGAACCCCTACAGTGAACCCCCAACACTGGACCACCAACACTGAACCCCAACACCGAGTCATAGCACTGAACCCCAACACTAAACCTTGAACACTGAACCTAACGCTGAACCCCCAATACTGACCCCCCAGCACTGAACCCTGACACTGAACACCAACACTGAACCCCCAACACCGAGCCCCTAACACTGACCCCCAACAGTGAACCCCAACACTGGCCCCCAACACTGAACCCCAACACCGAACCCCCACCAATGAACCCCACCAATGAACCCCAACACTGAACACCCAACACTGAACCCCAGCACTGACCTCCCAGCACTGAACCCCACCACTGAACCCACAAGAGTGAATCCCAGCACTGAACACCCTCACTGAACCCCCACACTGGACCCCAACACTGAACCCCAACACTGAACCCCCAACACTGGACCACCACCACACAACCCCCAACAATGAAGCCCAACACTGATTCCCAACACTGAACCCCCCAACACTGAACCTCCAACACTGAACCCCCACCACTGAACCCCAACACCGAGCCATAGCTCTGAACCCCAACACTAACCCTGAACACTGAAACGTAGCACCGAACCCCCAATACTGAACCCCAACACTGAACCCCCAGCACTGAACCCCAGCACTGAACTCCCGCACTGAACCCCAACACTGGACCCCAACACTGAACCCCAGCACTGACCCCCCAACACTGAACCACCAACACAAAACGCCCAACACAGAACCACCAACACTGATTCCCAACACTGAACCCACAACACTGAGTCCCTAACGCTGGACCCAAACAGTGAACCCCAACACTGACCCCCACTACTGAACCCCCAAACCGAATCACCACCAATGAACCCCGACACTGAACGCCACCACTGAACCCCACCACTGAACTCCTAATGCTGAACACCAAAACTGAACCCCAACACTGAACCCCAACACTGAACTCCTAATGCTGAACACCAAAACTGAACCCCAACACTGAACCCCAACACTGAACCCCACACTGGACCCCAACACTGAACCCCCAACACTGAATCCCAAAGCTGAACCCCAACACTGAACACCCAACACCGAGCCATAGCACTGAACACCAGCACTGGACCCCAGCACTGAACCGTAATACTGAAACCCAACACTGGACCCCCAACACAGAACCCCGACATGGGACCCCAAAACTGAGCCCCTAACGCTGAACCCCAACACTGAACCCTAACACTGAACCCCAACACTGAACCCCCACCACTGAACCCCAACACCGAACCCCAGCACTGAACCCTAACACTGAACCCCAAAGTTGGACCCACACCACCGAACCCCCAACACTGAACCCCAACACTGACACCCCCAAACACCGACCCCCAACACTGAACACCCCAACACTGACCCCCAACACTAAACCCAACATTGAACCCCCAACACTGAATCCCCAACACTGAACCCCCAACAATAAACACCCAACACTGAACCCCCAAAACGGACCAGTCCAACACTGAACCCCAACATTAAACCCCAACACTGAACACCAACGCTGAACCCCCAAACACTGAACACATCAACACTGACCCCCCAACGCTGACAAACGCCCAACACTGAACCCCAACACTGAACACCCAACACTGAACCCCAACACTGAACCCCAACACTGAATCCCCGACACTGAACCGCCAACACTGAATCCCCAAAATTGAACCCCAATACTGAACCCCAACACTGAATCCCCAACACTGAACCCCAACACCGAACCGCCACCAATGAACCCCACCAATGAACCCCAACACTGGCACCCAACACTGAACCCCAACACCGAACCCCCACCAATGGACCCCACCAATGAACCCCAACACTGAACCCCAACACTGAACTCCCTATGCTGAGCACCAACACTGAACCCCAACACTGAACAGCCAACACTGAACCCCAGCACTGACCTCCCAGCACTGAACCCCACCACTGAACCCCCAACACTGAACCCCAACACTGAACACCCAACACCGAGCCATAGCACTGAACACCAGCACTGGACCCCAGCACTGAACCCTAATACTGAAACCCAACACTGGACCCCCAACACAGAATCCCGACATGGGACCCCAAAACTGAGCCCCTAACGCTGAACCCCAACACTGAACCCTAACACTGAACCCCAACACTGAACCCCCACCACTGAACTCCAACACCGAACCCCAGCACCGAACCCTAACACTGAACCCCAAAGTTGAACCCCCAACACCGAACCCCCAACACTGAACCCCAACACTGACACCCCAAACACCGACCCCCAACACTGAACACCCCAACACTGACCCCCAACACTAAACCCAACATTGAACCCCCAACACTGAATCCCCAACACTGAACCCCCAACACTGAACCCCAAACACTGAACCCCAAACACTGACCAGCCCCGACACTGAACCCCCAACACTGAACACATCAACACTGACCCCCCCAATGCTGACAAACGCCCAACACTGAACCCCAACACTGAACACCCAACACTGAACCCCAACACTGAACCCCAACACTGAATCCCCGACACTGAACCGCCAACACTGAATCCCCAAAATTGAACCCCAATACTGAACCCCAACACTGAATCCCCAACACTGAACCCCAACACCGAACCGCCACCAATGAACCCCGCCAATGAACCCCAACACTGGCACCAAACACTGAACCCCAACACCGAACCCCCACCAATGAACCCCACCAATGAACCCCAACCTGAACCCCAACACTGAACTCACAATGCTGAGTACCAACACTGAACCCCAACACTGAACACCCAACACTGAACCCCAGCACTGACCTCCCAGCACTGAACCCCACCACTGAACCCCACACTGGACCCCAGCACTGAACCCCCAACACTGAACCACCAACACAAAACCCCCAATACTGAACCCCAACACTGAACACCCAACACCGAGCCATAGCACTGAACACCAGCACTGGACCCCAGCACTGAACCCTAATACTGAAACCCAACACTGGACCCCCAACACAGAACCCCGACATGGGACCCCAAAACTGAGCCCCTAATGCTGAAACCCAACACTGAACCCTAACACTGAACCCCAACACTGAACCCCCACCACTGAACCCCAACACCGAACCCCAGCACCGAACCCTAACACTGAACCCCAAAGTTTAACCCCCAACACCGAACCCCCAACACTGAACCCCAACACTGACACCCCCAAACACCGACCCCCAACACTGAACACCCCAACACTGACCCCCAACACTAAACCCAACATTGAACCCCCAACACTGAATCCCCAACACTGAACCCCCAACAATGAACACCCAACACTGAACCCCCAAAACGGACCAGTCCAACACTGAACCCCAACATTAAACCCCAACACTGAACACCAACACTGAACCCCCAAACACTGAACCCCAAACACTGACCAGCCCCGACACTGAACCCCCAACACTGAACACATCAACACTGACCCCTCCAACGCTGACAAACGCCCAACACTGAACCACAACACTGAACACCCAACACTGAACCCCAACACTGAACCCCAACACTGAATCCCCGACACTGAACCGCCAACACTGAATCCCCAAAATTGAACCCCAATACTGAACCCCAACACTGAATCCCCAACACTGAACCCCAACACCGAACCGCCACCAATGAACCCCACCAATGAACCCCAACACTGGCACCCAACACTGAACCCCAACACCGAACCCCCACCAATGAACCCCACCAATGAACCCCAACACTGAACCCCAACACTGAACTCCCAATGCTGAGCACCAACACTGAACCCCAACACTGAACACCCAACACTGAACCCCAGCACTGACCTCCCAGCACTGAACCCCACCACTGAACCCCACACTGGACCCCAGCACTGAACCCCCAACACTGAACCACCAACACAAAACCCCCAATACTGAACCACCAACATTGATTCCCAACACTGAACCCCCAACACTGAACCCCAACACTGAACACCCATCATCGAGCCATAGCACTGAACACCAGCACTGGACCCCAGCACTGAACCCTAATACTGAAACCCAACACTGGACCCCCAACACAGAACCCCGACATGGGACCCCAAAACTGAGCCCCTAACGCTGAACCCCAACACTGAACCCTAACACTGAACCCCAACACTGAACCCCCACCACTGAACCCAAACACCGAACCCCAGCACCGAACCCTAACACTGAACCCCAAAGTTGAACCCCCAACACCGAACCCCCAACACTGAACCCCAACACTGACACCCCAAACACCGACCCCCAACACTGAACACCCCAACACTGACCCCCAACACTAAACCCAACATTGAACCCCCAACACTGAATCCCCAACACTGAACCCCCAACACTGAACCCCAAACACTGAACCCCAAACACTGACCAGCCCCGACACTGAACCCCCAACACTGAACACATCAACACTGACCCCCCCAATGCTGACAAACGCCCAACACTGAACCCCAACACTGAACACCCAACACTGAACCCCAACACTGAACCCCAACACTGAATCCCCGACACTGAACCGCCAACACTGAATCCCCAAAATTGAACCCCAATACTGAACCCCAACACTGAATCCCCAACACTGAACCCCAACACCGAACCGCCACCAATGAACCCCGCCAATGAACCCCAACACTGGCACCCAACATTGAACCCCAACACCGAACCCCCACCAATGAACCCCACCAATGAACCCCAACCTGAACCCCAACACTGAACTCCCAATGCTGAGCACCAACACTGAACCCCAACACTGAACACCCAACACTGAACCCCAGCACTGACCTCCCAGCACTGAACCCCACCACTGAACCCACAAGAGTGAATCCCAGCACTGAACACCCTCACTGAACCCCCACACTGGACCCCAACACTGAACCCCAACACTGAACCCCCAACACTGGACCACCACCACACAACCCCCAACAATGAAGCCCAACACTGATTCCCAACACTGAACCCCCCAACACTGAACCCCCAACACTGAACCCCCACCACTGAACCCCAACACCGAGCCATAGCACTGAACCCCAACACTAACCCTGAACACTGAAACCTAACACCGAACCCCCAATACTGAACCCCAACACTGAACCCCAGCACTGAACCCCCAACACTGAACCACCAACACAAAACGCTCAACACAGAACCACCAACACTGATTCCCAACACTGAACCCCCAACACTGAGTCCCTAACGCTGGACCCAAACAGTGAACCCCAACACTGACACCCACTACTGAACCCCAAAATCGAATCACCACCAATGAACCCCAACACTGAACGCCACCACTGAACCCCACCACTGAACTCCCAATGCTGAACACCAAAACTGAACCCCAACACTGAACCCCAACACTGAACCCCCACACTGGACCCCAGCACTGAACCCCCAACACTGAACCACCAACACAAAACACCCAACACTGAACCCCCAACACTGAATCCCAACACTGAACCCCAACACTGAACACCCAACACCGAGCCATAGCACTGAACACCAGCACTGGACCCCAGCACTGAACCCTAATACTGAAACCCAACACTGGACCCCCAACACAGAACCCCGACATGGGACCCCAAAACTGAGCCCCTAACGCTGAACCCCAACACTGAACCCTAACACTGAACCCCAACACTGAACCCCCACCACTGAACCCCAACACCGAACCCCAGCACCGAACCCTAACACTGAACCCCAAAGTTGAACCCACAACAGCGAACCCCCAACACTGAACCCCAACACTGACACCCCCAAACACCGACCCCCAACAGTGAACACCCCAACACTGACCCCCAACACTGAACACCCCAACACTGACCCCCAACACTAAACCCAACATTGAACCCCCAACACTGAATCCCCAACACTGAACCCCCAACAATGAACACCCAACACTGAACCCCCAAAACGGACCAGTCCAACACTGAACCCCAACATTAAACCCCAACACTGAACACCAACACTGACCCCCCAACACTGAATCCCAACACTGAACCCCAACACTGAACACCCAACACCGAGCCATAGCACTGAACACCAGCACTGGACCCCAGCACTGAACCCTAATACTGAAACCCAACACTGGACCCCCAACACAGAACCCCGACATGGGACCCCAAAACTGAGCCCCTAACGCTGAACCCCAACACTGAACCCTAACACTGAACCCCAACACTGAACCCCCACCACTGAACCCCAACACCGAACCCCAGCACCGAACCCTAACACTGAACCCCAAAGTTGAACCCACAACAGCGAACCCCCAACACTGAACCCCAACACTGACACCCCCAAACACCGACCCCCAACACTGAACACCCCAACACTGACCCCCAACACTGAACACCCCAACACTGACCCCCAACACTAAACCCAACATTGAACCCCCAACACTGAATCCCCAACACTGAACCCCCAACAATGAACACCCAACACTGAACCCCCAAAACGGACCAGTCCAACACTGAACCCCAACATTAAACCCCAACACTGAACACCAACACTGACCCCCCAACACTGAACCCCCACCACTGAACCCCAACACCGAGCCATAGCACTGAACCCCAACACTAACCCTGAACACTGAACCCTAACACTGAAACCCCAATACTGACCCCCAGCACTGAACCCCCAGCACTGAACTCCTGCGCTGAACCCCCACACTGGACCCCAACACTGAACCCCAGCACTGAACCACCAACACAAAACCCACAACACAGATTCTCAACACTGAACCCCACAACACTGAACACTGCCACTGAACCCCAACACTGCACTCCCAATGCAGAACACCAAAACTGAACCCCAACACTGAACCCCAGCACTGAACTCCCGCACTGAACCCCAACACTGGACTCCCACACTGGACCCCAACACTGAACGCCATCACTGACCTCCCAGCACTGAGCCCCAACACTGAACCCCAGCACTGAACTCCCGCACTGAACCCTAACACTGGACCCCCACACTGGACCCCAACACTGAACCCCATCACTGACCTCCCAACACTGAACCACAACACTGAACCCGCAAGAGTGAACCCCAGCACTGAACCCAACATTGAACCCCCACACTGGACCCCAACACTGAACCCCTACAGTGAACCCCCAACACTGGACCACCAACACTGAACCCCAACACCGAGTCATAGCACTGAACCCCAACACTAAACCTTGAACACTGAACCTAACGCTGAACCCCCAATACTGACCCCCAGCACTGAACCCTGACACTGAACACCAACACTGAACCCCCAACACCGAGCCCCTAACACTGACCCCCAACAGTGAACCCCAACACTGGCCCCCAACACTGAACCCCAACACCGAACCCCCACCAATGAACCCCACCAATGAACCCCAACACTGAACACCCAACACTGAACCCCAGCACTGACCTCCCAGCACTGAACCCCACCACTGAACCCACAAGAGTGAATCCCAGCACTGAACACCCTCACTGAACCCCCACACTGGACCCCAACACTGAACCCCAACACTGAACCCCCAACACTGGACCACCACCACACAACCCCCAACAATGAAGCCCAACACTGATTCCCAACACTGAACCCCCCAACACTGAACCCCCAACACTGAACCCCAACACCGAGCCATAGCTCTGAACCCCTACACTAACCCTGAACACTGAAACCTAACACCGAACCCCAAATACTGAACCCCAACACTGAACCCCCAGCACTGAACCCCAGCACTGAACTCCCGCACTGAACCCCAACACTGGACCCCAACACTGAACACCAGCACTGACCCCCCAACCCTGAACCACCAACACAAAACGCCCAACACAGAACCACCAACACTGATTCCCAACACTGAACCCCCAACACTGAGTCCCTAACGCTGGACCCAAACAGTGAACCCCAACACTGACCCCCACTACTGAACCCCAAAACCGAATCACCACCAATGAACCCCAACACTGAACGCCACCACTGAACCCCACCACTGAACTCCCAATGCTGAACACCAAAACTGAACCCCAACACTGAACCCCAACACTGAACCCCACACTGGACCCCAGCACTGAACCCCCAACACTGAACCACCAACACAAAACCCCCAATACTGAACCACCAACACTGATTCCCAACACTGAACCCCCAACCCTGAACCCCAACACTGAACACCCAACACCGAGCCATAGCACTGAACACCAGCACTGGACCCCAGCACTGAACCCTAATACCGAAACCCAACACTGGACCCCCAACACAGAACCCCGACATGGGACCCCAAAACTGAGCCCCTAACGCTGAACCCCAACACTGAACCCTAACACTGAACCCCAACACTGAACCCCCACCACTGAACCCCAACACCGAACCCCAGCACCGAACCCTAACACTGAACCCCAAAGTTAAACCCACAACAGCGAACCCCCAACACTGAACCCCAACACTGACACCCCCAAACACCGACCCCCAACACTGAACACCCCAACACTGACCCCCAACACTAAACCCAACATTGAACCCCCAACACTGAATCCCCAACACTGAACCCCCAACAACGAACACCCAACACTGAACCCCCAAAACGGACCAGTCCAACACTGAACCCCAACATTAAACCCCAACACTGAACACCAACACTGAACCCCCAAACACTGAACCCCAAACACTGACCAGCCCCGACACTGAACCCTCAACACTGAACACATCAACACTGACCCCCCCAATGCTGACAAACGCCCAACACTGAACCCCAACACTGAACACCCAACACTGAACCCCAACACTGAACCCCAACACTGAATCCCCGACACTGAACCGCCAACACTGAATCCCCAAAATTGAACCCCAATACTGAACCCCAACACTGAATCCCCAACACTGAACCCCAACACCGAACCGCCACCAATGAACCCCACCAATGAACCGCAACACTGGCACCCAACACTGAACCCCAACACCGAACCCCCACCAATGAACCCCACCAATGAACCCCAACACTGAACCCCAACACTGAACTCCCAATGCTGAGCACCAACACTGAACCCCAACACTGAACACCCAACACTGAACCCCAGCACTGACCTCCCAGCACTGAACCCCACCACTGAACCCACAAGAGTGAATCCCAGCACTGAACACCCTCACTGAACCCCCACACTGGACCCCAACACTGAACCCCAACACTGAACCCCCAACACTGGACCACCACCACACAACCCCCAACAATGAAGGCCAACACTGATTCCCAACACTGAACCCCCCAACACTGAACCTCCAACACTGAACCCCCACCACTGAACCCCAACACCGAGCCATAGCTCTGAACACCAACACTAACCCTGAACACTGAAACGTAGCACCGAACCCCCAATACTGAACCCCAACACTGAACCCCAGCACTGAACTCCCGCACTGAACCCCAACACTGGACCCCAACACTGAACCCCAGCACTGACCCCCCAACACTGAACCACCAACACAAAACGCCCAACACAGAACCACCAACACTGATTCCCAACACTGAACCCACAACACTGAGTCCCTAACGCTGGACCCAAACAGTGAACCCCAACACTGACCCCCACTACTGAACCCCCAAACCGAATCACCACCAATGAACCCCGACACTGAACGCCACCACTGAACCCCACCACTGAACTCCTAATGCTGAACACCAAAACTGAACCCCAACACTGAACCCCAACACTGAACTCCTAATGCTGAACACCAAAACTGAACCCCAACACTGAACCCCAACACTGAACCCCACACTGGACCCCAACACTGAACCCCCAACACTGAATCCCAACACTGAACCCCAACACTGAACACCCAACACCGAGCCATAGCACTGAACACCAGCACTGGACCCCAGCACTGAACCGTAATACTGAAACCCAACACTGGACCCCCAACACAGAACCCCGACATGGGACCCCAAAACTGAGCCCCTAACGCTGAACCCCAACACTGAACCCTAACACTGAACCCCAACACTGAACCCCCACCACTGAACCCCAACACCGAACCCCAGCACTGAACCCTAACACTGAACCCCAAAGTTGGACCCACACCACCGAACCCCCAACACTGAACCCCAACACTGACACCCCCAAACACCGACCCCCAACACTGAACACCCCAACACTGACCCCCAACACTAAACCCAACATTGAACCCCCAACACTGAATCCCCAACACTGAACCCCCAACAATAAACACCCAACACTGAACCCCCAAAACGGACCAGTCCAACACTGAACCCGAACATTAAACCCCAACACTGAACACCAACGCTGAACCCCCAAACACTGAACACATCAACACTGACCCCCCAACGCTGACAAACGCCCAACACTGAACCCCAACACTGAACACCCAACACTGAACCCCAACACTGAACCCCAACACTGAATCCCCGACACTGAACCGCCAACACTGAATCCCCAAAATTGAACCCCAATACTGAACCCCAACACTGAATCCCCAACACTGAACCCCAACACCGAACCGCCACTAATGAACTCCAGCACTGAACCCCAACACTGAACATACAACACTGAACCCCAGCACTGACCTCCCATCACTAAACCCCACCACTGAACCGACAAGAGTGAACCCCAGCACTGAACCCAACACTGAACCCCCACACTGGACCCCCAACAATGAACCCCAACACTGAACCCCCAAGACTGGACCACCAACACAAAACACCCAACACTGAACCCCAACACTGATTCCCAACACTGAACTCCCCACCACTGAACCCCGACATTGAACCATAGCACTGATCCCCAACACTAACCCTGAACACTGAACCCTAACACTGAACCCCCAATACTGACCCCCAGCACTGAACTCCCGCACTGAACCCCCACACTGGATCCCAACACTGAACCCCAGCACTGAACCACCAACACAAAACCCCCAACACAGAACCACCAACACTGAACCCCACAACACTGAACCCCACAACACTGAACACTGCCACTGAACCCCAACACTGAACCCCCAACACTGAGTCCCTAACGCTGAACGCAAATAGTGAACCCCAACACTAACCCCCACCACTGAACCCCAACACCGAATCACCACCAATGAACCCCAACACTGAACCTCACCACTGAACTCCCAATGCTGAACACCAACACTGAACCCCAACACTGAACCCCAGCACTGAACTCCCGCACTGAACCCCAACACTGAACCCCCACACTGGACCCCAGCACTGAACCCGCAACACTGAACCACCAACACAAAACCCCCAACACTGAACCACCAACACTGATTCCCAACACTGAACCCCCCAACACTGAACCCCAACACTGAACCCCCAACACCGTGCCATAGCACTGAACACCAGCACTGGACCCCAGCATTGACCGCTAATACTGAAACCCAACACTGGTCCCCCAACACAGAACCCCGACATGGAACCCCAACACGGAGTCCCTAACGCTGAACCCCAACACTGAACCCTAAAACGGAACCCCAACACTGAACCCCAACACCGAACCCCACCACTGAACCCCACCACTGAACCCTAACACTGAACCCCAAAGTTCAACCCACAACACCGAACCCCCAACACCGAGCCCCAACACTGAACACCCCAACACTGAACCCAACATTGAACCCCAACACTGAATCCCAAAACACTGAACCCCCAACAATGAACACCCAACACTGATCCCCAAAACTGACCAGCCCAATACTGAACCCAACATTAAACCCCAACACTGAAACCCCAACACTGAACCCCAACACTGAACCCCCAAACACTGAACCCCCAACACTGACCAGCCCCGACACTGAACCCCCAACACTGAACACATCAACACTGACCCCCCAACGCTGACAAACGCCCAACACTGAACCACAACACTGAACACCCAACACTGAACCCCAACACTGACCTACAACACAGATTCTCAACACTGAACCCCACAACACTGAACACTGCCACTGAACCCCAACACTGAACTCCCAATGCAGAACACCAAAACTGAACCCCAACACTGAATCCCCAAAATTGAACCCCAACACTGAACCCCAACACCGAACCGCCACCAATGAACCCCACCAATGAACCCCAACACTGGCACCCAACACTGAACCCCAACACCGAACCCCCACCAATGAACCCCACCAATAAACCCCAACACTGAACCCCAACACTGAACTCCCAATGCTGAGCACCAACACTGAACCCCAACACTGAACACCCAACACTGAACCCCAGCACTGACCTCCCAGCACTGAACCCCACCACTGAACCCACAAGAGTGAATCCCAGCACTGAACACCCTCACTGAACCCCCACACTGGACCCCAACACTGAACCCCAACACTGAACCCCCAACACTGGACCACCACCACACAACCCCCAACAATGAAGCCCAACACTGATTCCCAACACTGAACCCCCCCAACACTGAACCTCCAACACTGAACCCCCACCACTGAACCCCAACACCGAGCCATAGCTCTGAACCCCAACACTAACCCTGAACACTGAAACGTAGCACCGAACCCCCAATACTGAACCCCAACACTGAACCCCCAGCACTGAACCCCAGCACTGAACTCCCGCACTGAACCCCAACACTGGACCCCAACACTGAACCCCAGCACTGACCCCCCAACACTGAAAAACCAACACAAAACGCCCAACACAGAACCACCAACACTGATTCCCAACACTGAACCCACAACACTGAGTCCCTAACGCTGGACCCAAACAGTGAACCCCAACACTGACCCCCACTACTGAACCCCAAAACCGAATCACCACCAATGAACCCCGACACTGAACGCCACCACTGAACCCCACCACTGAACTCCTAATGCTGAACACCAAAACTGAACCCCAACACTGAACCCCAACACTGAACCCCACACTGGACCCCAGCACTGAACCCCCAACACAAAACCCCCAACACTGAACCACCAACACTGATTCCCAACACTGAACCCCCAACACTGAATCCCAACACTGAACCCCAACACTGAACACCCAACACCGAGCCATAGCACTGAACACCAGCACTGGACCCCAGCACTGAACCGTAATACTGAAACCCAACACTGGACCCCCAACACCGAACCCCGACATGGGACCCCAAAACTGAGCCCCTAACGCTGAACCCCAACACTGAACCCTAACACTGAACCCCAACACTGAACCCCCACCACTGAACCCCAACACCGAACCCCAGCACTGAACCCTAACACTGAACCCCAAAGTTGGACTCACACCACCGAACCCCCAACACTGAACCCCAACACTGACACCCCCAAACACCGACCCCCAACACTGAACACCCCAACACTGACCCCCAACACTAAACCCAACATTGAACCCCCAACACTGAATCCCCAACACTGAACCCCCAACAATAAACACCCAACACTGAACCCCCAAAACGGACCAGTCCAACACTGAACCCCAACATTAAACCCCAACACTGAACACCAACGCTGAACCCCCAAACACTGAACACATCAACACTGACCCCCCAACGCTGACAAACGCCCAACACTGAACCCCAACACTGAACACCCAACACTGAACCCCAACACTGAACCCCAACACTGAATCCCCGACACTGAACCGCCAACACTGAACCCCCAAAATTGAACCCCAATACTGAACCCCAACACTGAATCCCCAACACTGAACCCCAACACCGAACCGCCACTAATGAACTCCAGCACTGAACCCCAACACTGAACACACAACACTGAACCCCAGCACTGACCTCCCATCACTAAACCCCACCACTGAACCGACAAGAGTGAACCCCAGCACTGAACCCAACACTGAACCCCCACACTGGACCCCCAACAATGAACCCCAACACTGAACCCCCAAGACTGGACCCCAACACTGAACTCCCAATGCTGAGCACTAACACTGAACCCCAACACTGAACACCCAACACTGAACCCCAGCACTGACCTCCCAGCACTGAACCCCACACTGGACCCCAGCACTGAACCCCCAACACTGAACCACCAACACAAAACCCCCAATACTGAACCACCAACATTGATTCCCAACACTGAACCCCCAACACTGAACCCCAACACTGAACACCCAACACCGAGCCATAGCACTGAACACCAGCACTGGACCCCAGCACTGAACCGTAATACTGAAACCCAACACTGGACCCCCAACACAGAACCCCGACATGGGACCCCAAAACTGAGCCCCTAACGCTGAACCCCAACACTGAACCCCCACCACTGAACCCCAACACCGAACCCCAGCACTGAACCCTAACACTGAACCCCAAAGTTGGACCCACACCACCGAACCCCCAACACTGAACCCCAACACTGACACCCCAAACACCGACCCCCAACACTGAACACCCCAACACTGACCCCCAACACTAAACCCAACATTGAACCCCCAACACTGAATCCCCAACACTGAACCCCCAACAATAAACACCCAACACTGAACCCCCAAAACGGACCAGTCCAACACTGAACCCCAACATTAAACCCCAACACTGAACACCAACGCTGAACCCCCAAACACTGAACACATCAACACTGACCCCCCAACGCTGACAAACGCCCAACACTGAACCCCAACACTGAACACCCAACACTGAACCCCAACACTGAACCCCAACACTGAATCCCCGACACTGAACCGCCAACACTGAATCCCCAAAATTGAACCCCAATACTGAACCCCAACACTGAATCCCCAACACTGAACCCCAACACCGAACCGCCACTAATGAACTCCAGCACTGAACCCCAACACTGAACACACAACACTGAACCCCAGCACTGACCTCCCATCACTAAACCCCACCACTGAACCGACAAGAGTGAACCCCAGCACTGAACCCAACACTGAACCCCCACACTGGACCCCCAAGACTGGACCCCAACACTGAACTCCCAATGCTGAGCACCAACACTGAACCCCAACACTGAACACCCAACACTGAACCCCAGCACTGACCTCCCAGCACTGAACCCCACCACTGAACCCCACACTGGACCCCAGCACTGAACCCCCAACACTGAACCACCAACACAAAACCCACAATACTGAACCACCAACATTGATTCCCAACACTGAACCCCCAACACTGATTCCCAACGCTGAACCGCCCACCACTGAACCCCGACATTGAACCATAGCACTGATCCCCAACACTAACCCTGAACACTGAACCCTAACACTGAACCCCCAATACTGACACCCAGCACTGAACTCCCGCACTGAACCCCCACACTGGATCCCAACACTGAACCCCAGCACTGAACCACCAACACAAAACCCCCAACACAGAACCACCAACACTGAACCCCACAACACTGAACCCCACAACACTGAACACTGCCACTGAACCCCAACACTGAACCCCCAACACTGAGTCCCTAACGCTGAACGCAAACAGTGAACCCCAACACTAACCCCCACCACTGAACCCCAACACCGAATCACCACCAATGAACCCCAACACTGAACCTCACCACTGAACTCCCAATGCTGAACACCAACACTGAACCCCAACACTGAACCCCAGCACTGAACTCCCGCACTGAACCCCAACACTGAACCCCCACACTGGACCCCAGCACTGAACCCGCAACACTGAACCACCAACACAAAACCCCCAACACTGAACCACCAACACTGATTCCCAACACTGAACCCCCCAACACTGAACCCCAACACTGAACCCCCAACACCGTGCCATAGCACTGAACACCAGCACTGGACCCCAGCATTGACCGCTAATACTGAAACCCAACACTGGACCCCCAACACAGAACCCCGACATGGAACCCCAACACGGAGTCCCTAACGCTGAACCCCAACACTGAACCCTAAAACGGAACCCCAACACTGAACCCCAACACCGAACCCCACCACTGAACCCCACCACTGAACCCTAACACTGAACCCCAAAGTTCAACCCACAACACCGAACCCCCAACACCGAGCCCCAACACTGAACACCCCAACACTGAACCCAACATTGAACCCCAACACTGAATCCCAAAACACTGAACCCCCAACAATGAACACCCAACACTGATCCCCAAAACTGACCAGCCCAATACTGAACCCAACATTAAACCCCAACACTGAAACCCCAACACTGAACCCCAACACTGAACCCCCAAACACTGAACCCCCAACACTGACCAGCCCCGACACTGAACCCCCAACACTGAACACATCAACACTGACCCCCCAACGCTGACAAACGCCCAACACTGAACCACAACACTGAACACCCAACACTGAACCCCAACACTGACCTACAACACAGATTCTCAACACTGAACCCCACAACACTGAACACTGCCACTGAACCCCAACACTGAACTCCCAATGCAGAACACCAAAACTGAACCCCAACACTGAATCCCCAAAATTGAACCCCAACACTGAACCCCAACACCGAACCGCCACCAATGAACCCCACCAATGAACCCCAACACTGGCACCCAACACTGAACCCCAACACCGAACCCCCACCAATGAACCCCACCAATATACCCCAACACTGAACCCCAATACTGAACTCCCAATGCTGAGCACCAACACTGAACCCCAACACTGAACACCCAACACTGAACCCCAGCACTGACCTCCCAGCACTGAACCCCACCACTGAACCCACAAGAGTGAATCCCAGCACTGAACACCCTCACTGAACCCCCACACTGGACCCCAACATTGAACCCCAACACTGAACCACCACCACACAACCCCCAACAATGAAGCCCAACACTGATTCCCAACACTGAACCCCCCAACACTGAACCTCCAACACTGAACCCCCACCACTGAACCCCAACACCGAGCCATAGCTCTGAACCCCAACACTAACCCTGAACACTGAAACGTAGCACCGAACCCCCAATACTGAACCCCAACACTGAACCCCCAGCACTGAACCCCAGCACTGAACTCCCGCACTGAACCCCAACACTGGACCCCAACACTGAACCCCAGCACTGACCCCCCAACACTGAAAAACCAACACAAAACGCCCAACACAGAACCACCAACACTGATTCCCAACACTGAACCCACAACACTGAGTCCCTAACGCTGGACCCAAACAGTGAACCCCAACACTGACCCCCACTACTGAACCCCAAAACCGAATCACCACCAATGAACCCCGACACTGAACGCCACCACTGAACCCCACCACTGAACTCCTAATGCTGAACACCAAAACTGAACCCCAACACTGAACCCCAACACTGAACCCCACACTGGACCCCAGCACTGAACCCCCAACACAAAACCCCCAACACTGAACCACCAACACTGATTCCCAACACTGAACCCCCAACACTGAATCCCAACACTGAACCCCAACACTGAACACCCAACACCAAGCCATAGCACTGAACACCAGCACTGGACCCCAGCACTGAACCGTAATACTGAAACCCAACACTGGACCCCCAACACAGAACCCCGACATGGGACCCCAAAACTGAGCCCCTAACGCTGAACCCCAACACTGAACCCTAACACTGAACCCCAACACTGAACCCCCACCACTGAACCCCAACACCGAACCCCAGCACTGAACCCTAACACTGAACCCCAAAGTTGGACTCACACCACCGAACCCCCAACACTGAACCCCAACACTGACACCCCCAAACACCGACCCCCAACACTGAACACCCCAACACTGACCCCCAACACTAAACCCAACATTGAACCCCCAACACTGAATCCCCAACACTGAACCCCCAACAATAAACACCCAACACTGAACCCCCAAAACGGACCAGTCCAACACTGAACCCGAACATTAAACCCCAACACTGAACACCAACGCTGAACCCCCAAACACTGAACACATCAACACTGACCCCCCAACGCTGACAAACGCCCAACACTGAACCCCAACACTGAACACCCAACACTGAACCCCAACACTGAACCCCAACACTGAATCCCCGACACTGAACCGCCAACACTGAATCCCCAAAATTGAACCCCAATACTGAACCCCAACACTGAATCCCCAACACTGAACCCCAACACCGAACCGCCACTAATGAACTCCAGCACTGAACCCCAACACTGAACACACAACACTGAACCCCAGCACTGACCTCCCATCACTAAACCCCACCACTGAACCGACAAGAGTGAACCCCAGCACTGAACCCAACACTGAACCCCCACACTGGACCCCCAACAATGAACCCCAACACTGAACCCCCAAGACTGGACCCCAACACTGAACTCCCAATGCTGAGCACCAACACTGAACCCCAACACTGAACGCCCAACACTGAACCCCAGCACTGACCTCCCAGCACTGAACCCCACCACTGAACCCCACACTGGACCCCAGCACTGAACCCCCAACACTGAACCACCAACACAAAACCCCCAATACTGAACCACCAACATTGATTCCCAACACTGAACCCCCAACACTGAACCCCAACACTGAACACCCAACACCGAGCCATAGCACTGAACACCAGCACTGGACCCCAGCACTGAACCGTAATACTGAAACCCAACACTGGACCCCCAACACAGAACCCCGACATGGGACCCCAAAACTGAGCCCCTAACGCTGAACCCCAACACTGAACCCTAACACTGAACCCCAACACTGAACCCCCACCACTGAACCCCAACACCGAACCCCAGCACTGAACCCTAACACTGAACCCCAAAGTTGGACCCACACCACCGAACCCCCAACACTGAACCCCAACACTGACACCCCAAACACCGACCCCCAACACTGAACACCCCAACACTGACCCCCAACACTAAACCCAACATTGAACCCCCAACACTGAATCCCCAACACTGAACCCCCAACAATGAACACCCAACACTGAACCCCCAAAACGGACCAGTCCAACACTGAACCCCAACATTAACCCCAACACTGAACACCAACACTGAACCCCAAACACTGAACCCCAAACACTGACCAGCCCCGACACTGAACCCCCAACACTGAACACATCAACACTGACCCCCCCAATGCTGACAAACACCCAACACTGAACCCCAACACTGAACCCCAACACTGAATCCCCGACACTGAACCGCCAACACTGAATCCCCAAAATTGAACCCCAACACTGAACCCCAACACTGAATCCCCAACACTGAACACACAACATTGAACCCCAACACTTAACTCCCAATGCTGAACACCAAAACTGAACCCCAGCACTGAACTCCCGCACTGGACCCCAACACTGGACCCCCACACTGGACCCCAACACTGAACCCCATCACTGACGTCCCAGCACTGAACACCAACACTGAACCCGCAAGAGTGAACCCCAGCACTGAACCCAACATTGAAACCCCACACTGGACCCCAACACTGAACCCCAGCACTGAACCACCAACACAGAACCCCCAACACAGAACCACCAACACTGAACCCCACAACACTGAACCCCAACACCGAATCACCACCAATGAACCCCAACACTGAACCCCAACACTGAACCCCACCACTGAACTCCCAATGCTGAACACCAACACTGAACCCCAACACTGAACCCCAGCACTGAACTCCCGCACTGAACCCCAACACTGAACCCCCACACTGGACCCCAGCACTGAACCCGCAACACCGAACCACCAACACACAACCCCCAACACTGAACCACCAACACTGATTCCCAACACTGAACCCCCCAACACTGAACCCCAACACTGAACCCCAAACACCGTGCCATAGCACTGAACACCAGCACTGGACCCCAGCATTGACCCCTAATACTGAAACCCAACATTGGACCCCCAACACAGAACCCCGACATGGAACCCCAACACGGAGCCCCTAAAGCTGAACCCCAACACTGAACCCTAAAACGGAACCCCAACACTGAACCCCAACACTGAACCCCAACACCGAACCCCACCACTGAACCCCAACACCGAACCCCACCACTGAACCCTAACACTGAACCCCAAAGTTGAACCCACAACACCGAACCCCCAACACCGAGCCCCAACACTGAATCCCCCAACACTGAACCCCCAACAATGAACAGCCAACACTGATCCCCAAAACTGAGCAGCCCAACACTGAACCCCAACATTAAACCCCAACACTGAAACCCCAACACTGAACCCCAACACTGAATCCCCCAACACTGAACCCCAACACCGAACCGCCACCAATGAACTCTAGCACTGAACCCCAACACTGAACACACAACACTGAACCCCAGCACTGAACCGACAAGAGTGAACCCCAGCACTGAACCCAACACTGAACCCCAACACTGAACCCCCAAGACTGGACCACCAACACAAAACATCCAACACTGAACCCCAACACTGATTCCCAACTCTGAACCCCGACATTGAACCATAGCACTGATCCCCAACACTAACCCTGAACACTGAACCCTAACACTGAACCCCCAATACTGACCCCCAGCACAAACTCCCGCACTGAACCCCCACACTGGACCCCAACACTGAACCCCAGCACTGAACCACCAACACAAAACCCCCAACACAGAACCACCAACACTGAACCCCACAACACTGAACCCCACAACACTGAACACTGCCACTGAACCCCAACACTGAACCCCCAACACTGAGTCCCTAACGCTGAACGCAAACAGTGAACCCCAACACTGACCCCCACCACTGAACCCCAACACCGAATCACCACCAATGAACCCCAACACTGAACCCCAACACTGAACCCCACCACTGAACTCCCAATGCTGAACACCAACACTGAACCCCAACACTGAACCCCAGCACTGAACTCCCGCACTGAACCCCCACACTGGACCCCAACACTGAACCCCAGCACTGAACCACCAACACAAAACCCCCAACACAGAACCACCAACACTGAACCCCACAACACTGAACCCCACAACACTGAACACTGCCACTGAACCCCAACACTGAGTCCCTAACGCTGAACGCAAACAGTGAACCCCAACACTGACCCCCACCACTGAACCCCAACACCGAATCGCCACCAATGAACCCCAACACTGAACCCCACCACTGAACTCCCAATGCTGAACACCAACACTGAACCCCCAAACTGGACCCCAGCACTGAACCCGCAACACTGAACCACCAACACAAAACCCCCAACACTGAACCACCAACACTGATTCCCAACACTGAAACCCCCAACACTGGACCCCAACACTGAACCCCAGCACTGAACCACCAACACAAAACCCCCAACACAGAACCACCAACACTGATTCCCAGCACTGAACCCCACAACACTGAATACTGCCACTGAACCCCAACACTGAACCCGCAACACTGAAACGCTAAAGCTGAACCCAAACAGTGAACCCCAACACTGACCCCCAACACTGAACCCCAACACCGAACCCCCACCAATGAACCCCAACACCGAACCCCAACACTGAACACACAACACTGAACCCCAACACTGAACCCCAACACTGAACACACAACATTGAACCCCAACACTTAACTCCCAATGCTGAACACCAAAACTGAACACCAGCACTGAACTCACGCACTGGACCCCAACACTGGACCCCCACACTGGACCCCAACACTGAACCCCATCACTGACGTCCCAGCACTGAACCCCAACACTGAACCCGCAAGAGTGAACCCCAGCACTGAACCCAACATTGAAACCCCACACTGGACCCCAACACTGAACCCCAGCACTGAACCACCAACACAAAACCCCCAACACAGAACCACCAACACTGGACCCCACAACACTGAACCCCAACACCGAATCACCACCAATGAACCCCAACACTGAACCCCAACACTGAACCCCAACACTGAACTCCCAATGCTGAACACCAACACTGAACACCAACACTGAACCCCAGCACTGAACTCCCGCACTGAACCCCAACACTGAACCCCCACACTGGACCCCAGCACTGAACCCGCAACACCGAACCACCAACACACAACCCCCAACACTGTACCACCAACACTGATTCTCAACACTGAACCCCCCAACACTGAACCCCAACACTGAACCCCCAACACCGTGCCATAGCACTGAACACCAGCACTGGACCCCAGCATTGACCCCTAATACTGAAACCCAACACTGAACCCCCAACACAGAACCCCGACATGGAACCCCAACACTGAGCCATAGCACTGAACACCAGCACTGGACCCCAGCATTGACCCCGAATACTGAAACCTAACACTGGACCCCCAACACAGAACCCCGACATGGAACCCCAACACTGAGCCCCTAACGCCGAACCCCCAGCACTGAACCCCACCACTGAACCCACAAGAGTGAATCCCAGCACTGAACACCCTCACTGAACCCCCACACTGGACCCCAACACTGAACCCCAACACTGAACCCCCAACACTGGACCACCACCACACAACCCCCAACAATGAAGCCCAACACTGATTCCCAACACTGAACCCCCCAACACTGAACCCCCAACACTGAACCCCCACCACTGAACCCCAACACCGAGCCATAGCTCTGAACCCCAACACTAACCCTGAACACTGAAACCTAACACCGAACCCCCAATACTGAACCCCAACACTGAACCCCCAGCACTGAACCCCAGCACTGAACTCCCGCACTGAACCCCAACACTGGACCCCAACACTGAACCCCAGCACTGAACCCCCAACACTGAACCACCAACACAAAACGCCCAACACAGAACCACCAACACTGATTCCCAACACTGAACCCCCAACACTGAGTCCCTAACGCTGGACCCAAACAGTGAACCCCAACACTGACCCCCACTACTGAACCCCAAATCCGAATCACCACCAATGAACCCCAACACTGAACGCCACCACTGAACCCCACCACTGAACTCCCAATGCTGAACACCAAAACTGAACCCCAACACTGAACCCCAACACTGAACCCCCACACTGGACCCCAGCACTGAACCCCCAACACTGAACCACCAACACAAAACACCTAACACTGAACCCCCAAAACGGACCAGTCCAACACTGAACCCCAACATTAAACCCCAACACTGAACACCAACACTGACCCCCAACACTGAACCCCCCACCACTGAACCCCAACACCGAGCCATAGCACTGAACCCCAACACTAACCCTGAACACTGAACCCTAACACTGAAACCCCAATACTGACCCCCAGCACTGAACCCCCAGCACTGAACTCCTGCGCTGAACCCCCACACTGGACCCCAACACTGAACCCCAGCACTGAACCACCAACACAAAACCCACAACACAGATTCTCAACACTGAACCCCACAACACTGAACACTGCCACTGAACCCCAACACTGCACTCCCAATGCAGAACACCAAAACTGAACCCCAACACTGAACCCCTGCACTGAACTCCCGCACTGAACCCGAACACTGAACTCCCATACTGGACCCCAACACTGAACGCCATCACTGACCTCCCAGCACTGAGCCCCAACACTGAACCCCAGCACTGAACTCCCGCACTGAACCGTAACACTGGACCCCCACACTGGACCCCAACACTGAACCCCATCACTGACCTCCCAGCACTGAACCCCCAACACCGAACACATCAACACTGACCCCCCCAACGCTGACAAACGCCCAACACTGAACCACAACACTGAACACCCAACACTGAACCCCAACACTGAATCCCAGACACTGAACCGCCAACACTGAATCCCCAAAATTGAACCCCAATACTGAACCCCAACACTGAATCCCCAACACTGAACCCCAACACCGAACCGCCACCAATGAACCCCACCAATGAACCCCAACACTGGCACCCAACACTGAACCCCAACACCGAACCCCCACCAATGATCCCCACCAATGAACCCCAACACTGAACCCCAACACTGAACTCCCAATGCTGAGCACCAACACTGAACCCCAACACTGAACAACCAACACTGAACCCCAGCACTGACCTCCCAGCACTGAACCCCACCACTGAACCCACAAGAGTGAATCCCAGCACTGAACACCCTCACTGAACCCCCACACTGGACCCCAACACTGAACCCCAACACTGAACCCCCAACACTGGACCACCACCACACAACCCCCAACAATGAAGCCCAACACTGATTCCCAACACTGAACCCCCCAACACTGAACCCCCAACACTGAACCCCCACCACTGAACCCCAACACCGAGCCATAGCTCTGAACCCCAACACTAACCCTGAACACTGAAACCTAACACCGAACCCCCAATACTGAACCCCAACACTGAACCCCCAGCACTGAACCCCAGCACTGAACTCCCGCACTGAACCCCAACACTGGACCCCAACACTGAACCCCAGCACTGAACCCCCAACACTGAACCACCAACACAAAACGCCCAACACAGAACCACCAACACTGATTCCCAACACTGAACCCCCAACACTGAGTCCCTAACGCTGGACCCAAACAGTGAACCCCAACACTGACCCCCACTACTGAACCCCAAATCCGAATCACCACCAATGAACCCCAACACTGAACGCCACCACTGAACCCCACCACTGAACTCCCAATGCTGAACACCAAAACTGAACCCCAACACTGAACCCCAACACTGAACCCCCACACTGGACCCCAGCACTGAACCCCCAACACTGAACCACCAACACAAAACACCTAACACTGAACCCCCAAAACGGACCAGTCCAACACTGAACCCCAACATTAAACCCCAACACTGAACACCAACACTGACCCCCAACACTGAACCCCCCACCACTGAACCCCAACACCGAGCCATAGCACTGAACCCCAACACTAACCCTGAACACTGAACCCTAACACTGAAACCCCAATACTGACCCCCAGCACTGAACCCCCAGCACTGAACTCCTGCACTGAACCCCAACACTGAACTCCCATACTGGACCCCAACCCCAACACTGCACTCCCAATGCAGAACACCAAAACTGAACCCCAACACTGAACCCCCAGCACTGAACTCCTGCGCTGAACCCCAACACTGGACCGAAACACTGAACCCCAGCACTGAACCCCCAACACTGAACCACCAACACAAAACGCCCAACACAGAACCCGCAAGAGTGAACCCCAGCACTGAACCCAGCATTGAACCCCCACACTGGACCCCAACACTGAACCCCGACAGTGAACCCCCAACACTGGACCACCAACACTGAACCCCAACACCGAGTCATAGCACTGAACCCCAACACTAAACCTTGAACACTGAACCTAACGCTGAACCCCCAATACTGACCCCCAGCACTGAACCCTGACACTGAACACCAACACTGAACCCCCAACACCGAGCCCCTAACACTGACCCCCAACATTGAACCCCAACACTGGCCCCCAACACTGAACCCCAACACCGAACCCCCACCAATGAACCCCACCAATGAACCCCAACACTGAACACCCAACACTGAACCCCGGCACTGACCTCCCAGCACTGAACCCCACCACTGAACCCCCACACTGGACCCCAGCACTGAACCCCAACACTGAACACCCAACACCGAGCCATAGCACTGAACACCAGCACTGGACCCCAGCACTGAACCCTAATACTGAAACCCAACACTGGACCCCCAACACAGAACCCCGACATGGGACCCCAAAACTGAGCCCCTAACGCTGAACCCCAACATTGAACCCTAACACTGAACCCCAACACTGAACCCCCACCACTGAACCCCAACACCGAACCCCAGCACCGAACCCTAACACTGAACCCCAAAGTTGAACCCACAACAGCGAACCCCCAACACTGAACCCCAACACTGACACCCCCAAACACCGACCCCCAACACTGAACACCCCAACACTGACTCCCAACACTAAACCCAACATTGAACCCCCAACACTGAATCCCCAACACTGAACCCCCAACAATGAACACCCAACACTGAACCCCCAAAACGGACCAATCCAACACTGAACCCCAACATTAAACCCCAACACTGAACACCAACACTGAACCCCCAAACACTGAACCCCAAACACTGACCAGCGCCGACACTGAACCCCCAACACTGAACACATCAACACTGACCCCCAATGCTGACAAACGCCCAACACTGAACCCCAACACTGAAGCCCAACACTGTACCCCAACACTGAATCTCCGACACTGAACCGCCAACACTGAATCCCCAAAATTGAACCCCAATACTGAACCCCAACACTGAATCCCCAACACTGAACCCCAACACCGAACCGCCACCAATGAACCCCACCAATGAACCCCAACACTGGCACCCAACACTGAACCCCAACACCGAACCCCCACCAATGAACCCCACCAAAGAACCCCAACACTGAACCCCAACACTGAACTCCCAATGCTGAGCACCAACACTGAACCCCAACACTGAACACCCAACACTGAACCCCAGCACTGACCTCCCAGCACTGAACCCCACCACTGAACCCACAAGAGTGAATCCCAGCACTGAACACCCTCACTGAACCCCCACACTGGACCCCAACACTGAACCCCAATACTGAACCCCCAACACTGGACCACCACCACACAACCCCCAACAATGAAGCCCAACACTGATTCCCAACACTGAACCCCCCAACACTGAACCCCCAACACTGAACCCCCACCACTGAACCCCAACACCGAGCCATAGCTCTGATCCCCAACACTATTCCTGAACACTGAAACCTAACACCGAACCCCCAATACTGAACCCCAACACTGAACCCCCAACACTGAACCCCAGCACTGAACTCCCGCACTGAACCCCAACACTGGACCCCAACACTGAACCCTAGCACTGAACCCCCAACACTGAACCACCAACACAAAACGCCCAACACAGAACCACCAACACTAATTCCCAACACAGAACCCCCAACACTGAGTCCCTAACGCTGGACCCAAACAGTGAACCCCAACACTGACCCCCACTACTGAACCCCAAAACCGAATCACCACCAATGAACCCCAACACTGAACGCCACCACTGAACCCCACCACTGAACTCCCAATGCTGAACACCAAAACTGAACCCCAACACTGAACCCCAACACTGAACCCCCACACTGGACCCCAGCACTGAACCCCCAACACTGAACCACCAACACAAAACACCCAACACTGAACCCCCAACACTGAATCCCAACACTGAACACCAACACTGAACACCCAACACCGAGCCATAGCACTGAACACCAGCACTGGACCCCAGCACTGAACCCTAATACTGAAACCCAACACTGGACCCCCAACACAGAACCCCGACATGGGACCCCAAAACTGAGCCCCTAACGCTGAACCCCAACACTGAATCCTAACACTGAACCCCAACACTGAACCCCCACCACTGAACCCCAACACCGAACCCCAGCACCGAATCCTAACACTGAACCCCAAAGTTGAACCCACAACAGCGAACCCCCAACACTGAACCCCAACACTGACACCCCCAAACACCGACCCCCAACACTGAACACCCCAACACTGACCCCCAACACTGAACACCCCAACACTGACCCCCAACACTAAACCCAACATTGTACCCCCAACACTGAATCCCCAACACTGAACCCCCAACAATGAACACCCAACACTGAACCCCCAAAACGGACCAGTCCAACACTGAACCCCAACATTAAACCCCAACACTGAACACCAACACTGCCCCCCAACACTGAACCCCCCACCACTGAACCCCAACACCGAGCCATAGCACTGAACCCCAACACTAACCCTGAACACTGAACCCTAACACTGAAACCCCAATACTGACCCCCAGCACTGAAACCCCAGCACTGAACTCCTGCGCTGAACCCCCACACTGGACCCCAACACTGAACCCCAGCACTGAACCACCAACACAAAACCCACAACACAGATTCTCAACACTGAACCCCACAACACTGAACACTGCCACTGAAACCCCAACACTGCACTCCCAATGCAGAACACCAAAACTGAACCCCAACACTGAACCCCAGCACTGGACTCCCACACTGGACCCCAACACTGAACCCCATCACTGACCTCCCAGCACTGAACCCCAACACTGAACCCGCAAGAGTGAACCCCAGCACTGAACCCAACATTGAACCCCCACACTGGACCCCAACACTGAACCCCGACAGTGAACCCCCAACACTGAACACCAACACTGAACCCCAACACCGAGTCATAGCACTGAACCCCAACAGTGAACCCCAACACTGGCTCCCAACACTGAACCCCAACACCGAACCCCCACCAATGAACCCCACCAATGAACCCCAACACTGAACACCCAACACTGAACCCCAGCACTGACCTCCCAGCACTGAACCCCACCACTGAACCCACAAGAGTGAATCCCAGCACTGAACACCCTCACTGAACCCCCACACTGGACCCCAACACTGAACCCCAACACTGAACCCCCAACACTGGACCACCACCACACAACCCCCAACAATGAAGCCCAACACTGATTCCCAACACTGAACCCCCCAACACTGAACCCCCAACACTGAACCCCCACCACTGAACCCCAACACCGAGCCATAGCTCTGAACCCCTACACTAACCCTGAACACTGAAACCTAACACCGAACCCCCAATACTGAACCCCAACACTGAACCCCCAGCACTGAACCCCAGCACTGAACTCCCGCACTGAACCCCAACACTGGACCCCAACACTGAACCCCAGCACTGACCCCCCAACACTGAACCACCAACACAAAACGCCCAACACAGAACCACCAACACTGATTCCCAACACTGAACCCCCAACACTGAGTCCCTAACGCTGGACCCAAACAGTGAACCCCAACACTGACCCCCACTACTGAACCCCAAAACCGAATCACCACCAATGAACCCCAACACTGAACGCCACCACTGAACCCCACCACTGATCTCCCAATGCTGAACACCAAAACTGAACCCCAACACTGAACCCCAACACTGAACCCCATACTGGACCCCAGCACTGAACCCCAACACTGAACACCCAACACCGAGCCATAGCACTGAACACCAGCACTGGACCCCAGCACTGAACCCTAATACTGAAACCCAACACTGGACCCCCAACACAGAACCCCGACATGGGACCCCAAAACTGAGCCCCTAACGCTGAACCCCAACACTGAACCCTAACACTGAACCCCAACACTGAACCCCCACCACTGAACCCCAACACCGAACCCCTGCACCGAACCCTAACACTGAACCCCAAAGTTGAACCCACAACAGCGAACTCCCAACACTGAACCCCAACACTGACACCCCCAAACACCGACCCCCAATACTGAACACCCCAACACTGACCCCCAACACTAAACTCAACATTGAACCCCCAACACTGAATCCCCAACACTGAACCCCCAACAATGAACACCCAGCACGGAACCCCCAAAACGGACCAGTCCAACACTGAACCCCAACATTAAACCCCAACACTGAACACCAACACTGAACCCCCAAACACTGAAACCCAAACACTGACCAGCCCCGACACTGAACCCCCAACACTGAACACATCAACACTGACCCCCCCAATGCTGACAAACGCCCAACACTGAACCCCAACACTGAACACCCAACACTGAACCCCAACACTGAACCCCAACACTGAATCCCCGACATTGAACCGCCAACACTGAATCCCCAAAATTGAACCCCAATACTGAACCCCAACACTGAATCCCCAACACTGAACCCCAACACCGAACCGCCACCAATGAACCCCACCAATGAACCCCAACACTGGCACCCAACACTGAACCCCAACACCGAACCCCCACCACTGAACCCCACCAATGAACCCCAACACTGAACCCCAACACTGAACTCCCAATGCTGAGCACCAACACTGAACCCCCAACACTGAATCCCAACACTGAACCCCAACACTGAACACCCACCACTGAACCCCAACACCGAACCCCAGCACCGAACCCTAACACTGAACCCCAAAGTTGAACCCACAACAGCGAACCCCCAACAATGAACCCCAACACTGACACCCCCAAACACCGACCCCCAACACTGAACACCCCAACACTGACCCCCAACACTAAACCCAACATTGAACCCCCCAACACTGAATCCCCAACACTGAACCCCCAACAATGAACACCCAACACTGAACCCCCAAAACGGACCAGTCCAACACTGAACCCCAACATTAAACCCCAACACTGAACACCAACACTGCCCCCCCATCACTGAACCCCCCCACCACTGAACCCCAACACCGAGCCATAGCACTGAACCCCAACACTAACCCTGAACACTGAACCCTAACACTGAAACCCCAATACTGACCCCCAGCACTGGACCCCCAGCACTGAACTCCTGCGCTGAACCCCCACACTGGACCCCAACACTGAACCCCAGCACTGAACCACCAACACAAAACCCACAACACAGATTCTCAACACTGAACCCCACAACACTGAACACTGCCACTGAACCCCAACACTGCACTCCCAATGCAGAACACCAAAACTGAACCCCAACACTGAACCCCAGCACTGAACTCCCGCACTGAACCCCAACACTGGACTCCCACACTGGACCCCAACACTGAACGCCATCACTGACCTCCCAGCACTGAGCCCCAACACTGAACCCCAGCACTGAACTCCCGCACTGAACCCTAACACTGGACCCCCACACTGGACCCCAACACTGAACCCCATCACTGACCTCCCAGCACTGAACCCCAACACTGAACCCGCAAGAGTGAACCCCAGCACTGAACCCAACATTGAACCCCCACACTGGACCCCAACACTGAACCCCGACAGTGAACCCCCAACACTGGACCACCAACACTGAACCCCAACACCGAGTCATAGCACTGAACCCCAACACTAAACCTTGAACACTGAACCTAACGCTGAACCCCCAATACTGACCCCCAGCACTGAACCCTGACACTGAACACCAACACTGAACCCCCAACACCGAGCCCCTAACACTGACCCCCAACATTGAACCCCAACACTGGCCCCAACACTGAACCCCAACACCGAACCCCCACCAATGAACCCCACCAATGAACCCCAACACTGAACACCCAACACTGAACCCCAGCACTGACCTCCCAGCACTGAACCCCACCACTGAACCTACAAGAGTGAATCCCAGCACTGAACACCCTCACTGAACCCCCACACTGGACCCCAGCACTGAACCCCAACACTGAACACCCAACACCGAGCCATAGCACTGAACACCAGCACTGGACCCCAGCACTGAACCCTAATACTGAAACCCAACACTGGACCCCCAACACAGAACCCCGACATGGGACCCCAAAACTGAGCCCCTAACGCTGAACCCCAACATTGAACCCTAACACTGAACCCCAACACTGAACCCCCACCACTGAACCCCAACACCGAACCCCAGCACCGAACCCTAACACTGAACCCCAAAGTTGAACCCACAACAGCGAACCCCCAACACTGAACCCCAACACTGACACCCCCAAACACCGACCCCCAACACTGAACACCCCAACACTGACTCCCAACACTAAACCCAACATTGAACCCCCAACACTGAATCTCCAACACTGAACCCCCAACAATGAACACCCAACACTGAACCCCCAAAACGGACCAATCCAACACTGAACCCCAACATTAAACCCCAACACTGAACACCAACACTGAACCCCCAAACACTGAACCCCAAACACTGACCAGCGCCGACACTGAACCCCCAACACTGAACACATCAACACTGACCCCCCCAATGCTGACAAACGCCCAACACTGAACCCCAACACTGAACCCCAACACTGTACCCCAACACTGAATCTCCGACACTGAACCGCCAACACTGAATCCCCAAAATTGAACCCCAATACTGAACCCCAACACTGAATCCCCAACACTGAATCCCCAACACCGAACCGCCACCAATGAACCCCACCAATGAACCCCAACACTGGCACCCAACACTGAACCCCAACACCGAACCCCCACCAATGAACCCCACCAATGAACCCCAACACTGAACCCCAACACTGAACTCCCAATGCTGAGCACCAACACTGAACCCCAACACTGAACACCCAACACTGAACCCCAGCACTGACCTCCCAGCACTGAACCCCACCACTGAACCCACAAGAGTGAATCCCAGCACTGAACACCCTCACTGAACCCCCACACTGGACCCCAACACTGAACCCCAATACTGAACCCCCAACACTGGACCACCACCACACAACCCCCAACAATGAAGCCCAACACTGATTCCCAACACTGAACCCCCCAACACTGAACCCCCAACACTGAACCCCCACCACTGAACCCCAACACCGAGCCATAGCTCTGATCCCCAACACTAATCCTGAACACTGAAACCTAACACCGAACCCCCAATACTGAACCCCAACACTGAACCCCCAGCACTGAACCCCAGCACTGAACTCCCGCACTGAACCCCAACACTGGACCCCAACACTGAACCCCAGCACTGAACCCCCAACACTGAACCACCAACACAAAACGCCCAACACAGAACCACCAACACTGATTCCCAACACAGAACCCCCAACACTGAGTCCCTAACGCTGGACCCAAACAGTGAACCCCAACACTGACCCCCACTACTGAACCCCAAAACCGAATCACCACCAATGAACCCCAACACTGAACGCCACCACTGAACCCCACCACTGAACTCCCAATGCTGAACACCAAAACTGAACCCCAACACTGAACCCCAACACTGAACCCCCACACTGGACCCCAGCACTGAACCCCCAACACTGAACTACCAACACAAAACACCCAACACTGAACCCCCAACACTGATTCCCAACACTGAACACCAACACTGAACACCCAACACCGAGCCATAGCACTGAACACCAGCACTGGACCCCAGCACTGAACCCTAATACTGAAACCCAACACTGGACCCCCAACACAGAACCCCGACATGGGACCCCAAAACTGAGCCCCTGACGCTGAACCCCAACACTGAATCCTAACACTGAACCCCAACACTGAACCCCCACCACTGAACCCCAACACCGAACCCCAGCACCGAATCCTAACACTGAACCCCAAAGTTGAACCCACAACAGCGAACCCCCAACACTGAACCCCAACACTGACACCCCCAAACACCGACCCCCAACACTGAACACCCCAACACTGACCCCCAACACTGAACACCCCAACACTGACTCCCAACACTAAACCCAACATTGAACCCCCAACACTGAATCCCCAACACTGAACCCCCAACAATGAACACCCAACACTGAACCCCCAAAACGGACCAATCCAACACTGAACCCCAACATTAAACCCCAACACTGAACACCAACACTGAACCCCCAAACACTGAACCCCAAACACTGACCAGCGCCGACACTGAACCCCCAACACTGAACACATCAACACTGACCCCCCAATGCTGACAAACGCCCAACACTGAACCCCAACACTGAACCCCAACACTGTACCCCAACACTGAATCTCCGACACTGAACCGCCAACACTGAATCCCCAAAATTGAACCCCAATACTGAACCCCAACACTGAATCCCCAACACTGAACCCCAACACCGAACCGCCACCAATGAACCCCACCAATGAACCCCAACACTGGCACCCAACACTGAACCCCAACACCGAACCCCCACCAATGAACCCCACCAATGAACCCCAACACTGAACCCCAACACTGAACTCCCAATGCTGAGCACCAACACTGAACCCCAACACTGAACACCCAACACTGAACCCCAGCACTGACCTCCCAGCACTGAACCCCACCACTGAACCCACAAGAGTGAATCCCAGCACTGAACACCCTCACTGAACCCCCACACTGGACCCCAACACTGAACCCCAATACTGAACCCCCAACACTGGACCACCACCACACAACCCCCAACAATGAAGCCCAACACTGATTCCCAACACTGAACCCCCCAACACTGAACCCCCAACACTGAACCCCCACCACTGAACCCCAACACCGAGCCATAGCTCTGATCCCCAACACTATTCCTGAACACTGAAACCTAACACCGAACCCCCAATACTGAACCCCAACACTGAACCCCCAACACTGAACCCCAGCACTGAACTCCCGCACTGAACCCCAACACTGGACCCCAACACTGAACCCCAGCACTGAACCCCCAACACTGAACCACCAACACAAAACGCCCAACACAGAACCACCAACACTAATTCCCAACACAGAACCCCCAACACTGAGTCCCTAACGCTGGACCCAAACAGTGAACCCCAACACTGACCCCCACTACTGAACCCCAAAACCGAATCACCACCAATGAACCCCAACACTGAACGCCACCACTGAACCCCACCACTGAACTCCCAATGCTGAACACCAAAACTGAACCCCAACACTGAACCCCAACACTGAACCCCCACACTGGACCCCAGCACTGAACCCCCAACACTGAACCACCAACACAAAACACCCAACACTGAACCCCCAACACTGAATCCCAACACTGAACACCAACACTGAACACCCAACACCGAGCCATAGCACTGAACACCAGCACTGGACCCCAGCACTGAACCCTAATACTGAAACCCAACACTGGACCCCCAACACAGAACCCCGACATGGGACCCCAAAACTGAGCCCCTAACGCTGAACCCCAACACTGAATCCTAACACTGAACCCCAACACTGAACCCCCACCACTGAACCCCAACACCGAACCCCAGCACCGAATCCTAACACTGAACCCCAAAGTTGAACCCACAACAGCGAACCCCCAACACTGAACCCCAACACTGACACCCCCAAACACCGACCCCCAACACTGAACACCCCAACACTGACCCCCAACACTGAACACCCCAACACTGACCCCCAACACTAAACCCAACATTGTACCCCCAACACTGAATCCCCAACACTGAACCCCCAACAATGAACACCCAACACTGAACCCCCAAAACGGACCAGTCCAACACTGAACCCCAACATTAAACCCCAACACTGAACACCAACACTGCCCCCCAACACTGAACCCCCCACCACTGAACCCCAACACCGAGCCATAGCACTGAACCCCAACACTAACCCTGAACACTGAACCCTAACACTGAAACCCCAATACTGACCCCCAGCACTGAAACCCCAGCACTGAACTCCTGCGCTGAACCCCCACACTGGACCCCAACACTGAACCCCAGCACTGAACCACCAACACAAAACCCACAACACAGATTCTCAACACTGAACCCCACAACACTGAACACTGCCACTGAAACCCCAACACTGCACTCCCAATGCAGAACACCAAAACTGAACCCCAACACTGAACCCCAGCACTGGACTCCCACACTGGACCCCAACACTGAACGCCATCACTGACCTCCCAGCACTGAGCCCCAACACTGAACCCCAGCACTGAACTCCCGCACTGAACCCTAACACTGGACCCCCACACTGGACCCCAACACTGAACCCCATCACTGACCTCCCAGCACTGAACCCCAACACTGAACCCGCAAGAGTGAACCCCAGCACTGAACCCAACATTGAACCCCCACACTGGACCCCAACACTGAACCCCGACAGTGAACCCCCAACACTGAACACCAACACTGAACCCCAACACCGAGTCATAGCACTGAACCCCAACAGTGAACCCCAACACTGGCTCCCAACACTGAACCCCAACACCGAACCCCCACCAATGAACCCCACCAATGAACCCCAACACTGAACACCCAACACTGAACCCCAGCACTGACCTCCCAGCACTGAACCCCACCACTGAACCCACAAGAGTGAATCCCAGCACTGAACACCCTCACTGAACCCCCACACTGGACCCCAACACTGAACCCCCAACACTGAACCCCCAACACTGGACCACCACCACACAACCCCCAACAATGAAGCCAAACACTGATTCCCAACACTGAACCCCCCAACACTGAACCCCCAACACTGAACCCCCACCACTGAACCCCAACACCGAGCCATAGCTCTGAACCCCTACACTAACCCTGAACACTGAAACCTATCACCGAACCCCCAATACTGAACCCCAACACTGAACCCCCAGCACTGAACCCCAGCACTGAACTCCCGCACTGAACCCCAACACTAAACCCAACATTGTACCCCCAACACTGAATCCCCAACACTGAACCCCAACAATGAACACCCAACACTGAACCCCCAAAACGGACCAGTCCAACACTGAACCCCAACATTAAACCCCAACACTGAACACCAACACTGCCCCCCAACACTGAACCCCCCACCACTGAACCCCAACACCGAGCCATAGCACTGAACCCCAACACTAACCCTGAACACTGAACCCTAACACTGAAACCCCAATACTGACCCCCAGCTCTGAAAGCCCAGCACTGAACTCCTGCGCTGAACCCCCACACTGGACCCCAACACTGAACCCCAGCACTGAACCACCAACACAAAACCCACAACACAGATTCTCAACACTGAACCCCACAACACTGAACACTGCCACTGAAACCCCAACACTGCACTCCCAATGCAGAACACCAAAACTGAACCCCAACACTGAACCCCAGCACTGGACTCCCACACTGGACCCCAACACTGAACGCCATCACTGACCTCCCAGCACTGAGCCCCAACACTGAACCCCAGCACTGAACTCCCGCACTGAACCGTAACACTGGACCCCCACACTGGACCCCAACACTGAACCCCATCACTGACCTCCCAGCACTGAACCCCAACACTGAACCCGCAAGAGTGAACCCCAGCACTGAACCCAACATTGAACCCCCACACTGGACCCCAACACTGAACCCCGACAGTGAACCCCCAACACTGAACACCAACACTGAACCCCAACACCGAGTCATAGCACTGAACCCCAACAGTGAACCCCAACACTGGCCCCCAACACTGAACCCCAACACCGAACCCCCACCAATGAACCCCACCAATGAACCCCAACACTGAACACCCAACACTGAACCCCAGCACTGACCTCCCAGCACTGAACCCCACCACTGATCCCACAAGAGTGAATCCCAGCACTGAACACCCTCACTGAACCCCCACACTGGACCCCAACACTGAACCCCAAAACTGGACCACCACCACACAACCCCCAACAATGAAGCCCAACACTGATTCCCAACACTGAAACCCCCAACACTGAACCCCCAACACTGAACCCCCACCACTGAACCCCAACACCGAGCCATAGCTCTGAACCCCTACACTAACCCTGAACACTGAAACCTAACACCGAACCCCCAATACTGAACCCCAACACTGAACCCCCAGCACTGAACCCCAGCATTGAACTCCCGCACTGAACCCCAACACTGGACCCCAACACTGAACCCCAGCACTGACCCCCCAACACTGAACCACCAACACAAAACGCCCAACACAGAACCACCAACACTGAACCCCCAACACTGAGTCCCTAACGCTGGACCCAAACAGTGAACCCCAACACTGACCCCCACTACTGAACCCCAAAACCGAATCACCACCAATGAACCCCAACACTGAACGCCACCACTGAACCCCACCACTGAACTCCCAATGCTGAACACCAAAATTGAACCCCAACACTGAACCCCATAATGGACCCCAGCACTGAACCCCAACACTGAACACCCAACACCGAGCCATAGCACTGAACACCAGCACTGGACCCCAGCACTGAACCCTAATACTGAAACCCAACACTGGACCCCCAACACAGAACCCCGACATGGGACCCCAAAACTGAGCCCCTAACGCTGAACCCCAACACTGAACCCTAACACTGAACCCCAACACTGAACCCCCACCACTGAACCCCAAAGTTGAACCCACAACAGCGAACTCCCAACACTGAACCCCAACACTGACACCCCCAAACACCGACCCCCAATACTGAACACCCCAACACTGACCCCCAACACTAAACCCAACATTGAACCCCCAACACTGAATCCCCAACACTGAACCCCCAACAATGAACACCCAACACTGAACCCCCAAAACGGACCAGTCCACCACTGAACCCCAACATTAAACCCCAACACTGAACACCAACACTGAACCCCCAAACACTGAACCCCAAACACTGACCAGCCCCGACACTGAACCCCCAACACTGAACACATCAACACTGACCCCCCCAATGCTGACAAACGCCCAACACTGAACCCCAACACTGAACACCCAACACTGAACCCAACACTGAACCCCAACACTGAATCCCCGACACTGAACCGCCAACACTGAATCCCCAAAATTGAACCCCAATACTGAACCCCAACACTGAATCCCCAACACTGAACCCCAACACCGAACCGCCACCAATGAACCCCACCAATGAACCCCAACACTGGCACCCAACACTGAACCCCAACACCGAACCCCCACCAATGAACCCCACCAATGAACCCCAACACTGAACCCCAACACTGAACTCCCAATGCTGAGCACCAACACTGAACCCCAACACTGAACAACCAACACTGAACCCCAGCACTGACCTCCCAGCACTGAACCCCACCACTGAACCCACAAGAGTGAATCCCAGCACTGAACACCCTCACTGAACCCCCACACTGGACCCCAACACTGAACCCCAACACTGAACCCCCAACACTGGACCACCACCACACAACCCCCAACAATGAAGCCCAACACTGATTCCCAACACTGAACCCCCCAACACTGAACCCCCAACACTGAACCCCCACCACTGAACCCCAACACCGAGCCATAGCTCTGAACCCCAACACTAACCCTGAACACTGAAACCTAACACCGAACCCCCAATACTGAACCCCAACACTGAACCCCCAGCACTGAACCCCAGCACTGAACTCCCGCACTGAACCCCAACACTGGACCCCAACACTGAACCCCAGCACTGAACCCCCAACACTGAACCACCAACACAAAACGCCCAACACAGAACCACCAACACTGATTCCCAACACTGAACCCCCAACACTGAGTCCCTAACGCTGGACCCAAACAGTGAACCCCAACACTGACCCCCACTACTGAACCCCAAATCCGAATCACCACCAATGAACCCCAACACTGAACGCCACCACTGAACCCCACCACTGAACTCCCAATGCTGAACACCAAAACTGAACCCCAACACTGAACCCCAACACTGAACCCCCACACTGGACCCCAGCACTGAACCCCCAACACTGAACCACCAACACAAAACACCTAACACTGAACCCCCAAAACGGACCAGTCCAACACTGAACCCCAACATTAAACCCCAACACTGAACACCAACACTGACCCCCAACACTGAACCCCCCACCACTGAACCCCAACACCGAGCCATAGCACTGAACCCCAACACTAACCCTGAACACTGAACCCTAACACTGAAACCCCAATACTGACCCCCAGCACTGAACCCCCAGCACTGAACTCCTGCGCTGAACCCCCACACTGGACCCCAACACTGAACCCCAGCACTGAACCACCAACACAAAACCCACAACACAGATTCTCAACACTGAACCCCACAACACTGAACACTGCCACTGAACCCCAACACTGCACTCCCAATGCAGAACACCAAAACTGAACCCCAACACTGAACCCCTGCACTGAACTCCCGCACTGAACCCCAACACTGAACTCCCATACTGGACCCCAACACTGAACGCCATCACTGACCTCCCAGCACTGAGCCCCAACACTGAACCCCAGCCCTGAACTCCCGCACTGAACCGTAACACTGGACCCCCACACTGGACCCCAACACTGAACCCCATCACTGACCTCCCAGCACTGAACCCCCAACACTGAACACATCAACACTGACCCCCCCAACGCTGACAAACGCCCAACACTGAACCACAACACTGAACACCCAACACTGAACCCCAACACTGAATCCCAGACACTGAACCGCCAACACTGAATCCCCAAAATTGAACCCCAATACTGAACCCCAACACTGAATCCCCAACACTGAACCCCAACACCGAACCGCCACCAATGAACCCCACCAATGAACCCCAACACTGGCACCCAACACTGAACCCCAACACCGAACCCCCACCAATGATCCCCACCAATGAACCCCAACACTGAACCCCAACACTGAACTCCCAATGCTGAGCACCAACACTGAACCCCAACACTGAACAACCAACACTGAACCCCAGCACTGACCTCCCAGCACTGAACCCCACCACTGAACCCACAAGAGTGAATCCCAGCACTGACCACCCTCACTGAACCCCCACACTGGACCCCAACACTGAACCCCAACACTGAACCCCCAACACTGGACCACCACCACACAACCCCCAACAATGAAGCCCAACACTGATTCCCAACACTGAACCCCCCAACACTGAACCCCCAACGCTGAACCCCCACCACTGAACCCCAACACCGAGCCATAGCTCTGAACCCCAACACTAACCCTGAACACTGAAACCTAACACCGAACCCCCAATACTGAACCCCAACACTGAACCCCCAGCACTGAACCCCAGCACTGAACTCCCGCACTGAACCCCAACACTGGACCCCAACACTGAACCCCAGCACTGAACCCCCAACACTGAACCACCAACACAAAACGCCCAACACAGAACCACCAACACTGATTCCCAACACTGAACCCCAAACACTGACCAGCCCCGACACTGAACCCCCAACACTGAACACATCAACACTGACCCCCCCAATGCTGACAAACGCCCAACACTGAACCCCAACACTGAACACCCAACACTGAACCCAACACTGAACCCCAACACTGAATCCCCGACACTGAACCGCCAACACTGAATCCCCAAAATTGAACCCCAATACTGAACCCCAACACTGAATCCCCAACACTGAACCCCAACACCGAACCGCCACCAATGAACCCCACCAATGAACCCCAACACTGGCACCCAACACTGAACCCCAACACCGAACCCCCACCAATGAACCCCACCAATGAACCCCAACACTGAACCCCAACACTGAACTCCCAATGCTGAGCACCAACACTGAACCCCAACACTGAACAACCAACACTGAACCCCAGCACTGACCTCCCAGCACTGAACCCCACCACTGAACCCACAAGAGTGAATCCCAGCACTGAACACCCTCACTGAACCCCCACACTGGACCCCAACACTGAACCCCAACACTGAACCCCCAACACTGGACCACCACCACACAACCCCCAACAATGAAGCCCAACACTGATTCCCAACACTGAACCCCCCAACACTGAACCCCCAACACTGAACCCCCACCACTGAACCCCAACACCGAGCCATAGCTCTGAACCCCAACACTAACCCTGAACACTGAAACCTAACACCGAACCCCCAATACTGAACCCCAACACTGAACCCCCAGCACTGAACCCCAGCACTGAACTCCCGCACTGAACCCCAACACTGGACCCCAACACTGAACCCCAGCACTGAACCCCCAACACTGAACCACCAACACAAAACGCCCAACACAGAACCACCAACACTGATTCCCAACACTGAACCCCCAACACTGAGTCCCTAACGCTGGACCCAAACAGTGAACCCCAACACTGACCCCCACTACTGAACCCCAAATCCGAATCACCACCAATGAACCCCAACACTGAACGCCACCACTGAACCCCACCACTGAACTCCCAATGCTGAACACCAAAACTGAACCCCAACACTGAACCCCAACACTGAACCCCCACACTGGACCCCAGCACTGAACCCCCAACACTGAACCACCAACACAAAACACCTAACACTGAACCCCCAAAACGGACCAGTCCAACACTGAACCCCAACATTAAACCCCAACACTGAACACCAACACTGACCCCCAACACTGAACCCCCCACCACTGAACCCCAACACCGAGCCATAGCACTGAACCCCAACACTAACCCTGAACACTGAACCCTAACACTGAAACCCCAATACTGACCCCCAGCACTGAACCCCCAGCACTGAACTCCTGCGCTGAACCCCCACACTGGACCCCAACACTGAACCCCAGCACTGAACCACCAACACAAAACCCACAACACAGATTCTCAACACTGAACCCCACAACACTGAACACTGCCACTGAACCCCAACACTGCACTCCCAATGCAGAACACCAAAACTGAACCCCAACACTGAACCCCTGCACTGAACTCCCGCACTGAACCCCAACACTGAACTCCCATACTGGACCCCAACACTGAACGCCATCACTGACCTCCCAGCACTGAGCCCCAACACTGAACCCCAGCCCTGAACTCCCGCACTGAACCGTAACACTGGACCCCCACACTGGACCCCAACACTGAACCCCATCACTGACCTCCCAGCACTGAACCCCAACACTGAACACATCAACACTGACCCCCCCAACGCTGACAAACGCCCAACACTGAACCACAACACTGAACACCCAACACTGAACCCCAACACTGAATCCCAGACACTGAACCGCCAACACTGAATCCCCAAAATTGAACCCCAATACTGAACCCCAACACTGAATCCCCAACACTGAACCCCAACACCGAACCGCCACCAATGAACCCCACCAATGAACCCCAACACTGGCACCCAACACTGAACCCCAACACCGAACCCCCACCAATGATCCCCACCAATGAACCCCAACACTGAACCCCAACACTGAACTCCCAATGCTGAGCACCAACACTGAACCCCAACACTGAACAACCAACACTGAACCCCAGCACTGACCTCCCAGCACTGAACCCCACCACTGAACCCACAAGAGTGAATCCCAGCACTGAACACCCTCACTGAACCCCCACACTGGACCCCAACACTGAACCCCAACACTGAACCCCCAACACTGGACCACCACCACACAACCCCCAACAATGAAGCCCAACACTGATTCCCAACACTGAACCCCCCAACACTGAACCCCCAACGCTGAACCCCCACCACTGAACCCCAACACCGAGCCATAGCTCTGAACCCCAACACTAACCCTGAACACTGAAACCTAACACCGAACCCCCAATACTGAACCCCAACACTGAACCCCCAGCACTGAACCCCAGCACTGAACTCCCGCACTGAACCCCAACACTGGACCCCAACACTGAACCCCAGCACTGAACCCCCAACACTGAACCACCAACACAAAACGCCCAACACAGAACCACCAACACTGATTCCCAACACTGAACCCCCAACACTGAGTCCCTAACGCTGGACCCAAACAGTGAACCCCAACACTGACCCCCACTACTGAACCCCAAATCCGAATCACCACCAATGAACCCCAACACTGAACGCCACCACTGAACCCCACCACTGAACTCCCAATGCTGAACACCAAAACCGAACCCCAACACTGAACCCCAACACTGAACCCCCAAACTGGACCCCAGCACTGAACCCCCAACACTGAACCACCAACACAAAACACCTAACACTGAACCCCCAAAACGGACCAGTCCAACACTGAACCCCAACATTAAACCCCAACACTGAACACCAACACTGACCCCCAACACTGAACCCCCCACCACTGAACCCCAACACCGAGCCATAGCACTGAACCCCAACACTAACCCTGAACACTGAACCCTAACACTGAAACCCCAATACTGACCCCCAGCACTGAACCCCCAGCACTGAACTCCTGCACTGAACCCCAACACTGACTCCCATACTGGACCCCAACCCCAACACTGCACTCCCAATGCAGAACACCAAAACTGAACCCCAACACTGAACCCCCAGCACTGAACTCCTGCGCTGAACCCCAACACTGGACCGAAACACTGAACCCCAGCACTGAACCCCCAACACTGAACCACCAACACAAAACGCCCAACACAGAACCCGCAAGAGTGAACCCCAGCACTGAACCCAGCATTGAACCCCCACACTGGACCCCAACACTGAACCCCGACAGTGAACCCCCAACACTGGACCACCAACACTGAACCCCAACACCGAGTCATAGCACTGAACCCCAACACTAAACCTTGAACACTGAACCTAACGCTGAACCCCCAATACTGACCCCCAGCACTGAACCCTGACACTGAACACCAACACTGAACCCCCAACACCGAGCCCCTAACACTGACCCCCAACATTGAACCCCAACACTGGCCCCCAACACTGAACCCCAACACCGAACCCCCACCAATGAACCCCACCAATGAACCCCAACACTGAACACCCAACACTGAACCCCGGCACTGACCTCCCAGCACTGAACCCCACCACTGAACCCCCACACTGGACCCCAGCACTGAACCCCAACACTGAACACCCAACACCGAGCCATAGCACTGAACACCAGCACTGGACCCCAGCACTGAACCCTAATACTGAAACCCAACACTGGACCCCCAACACAGAACCCCGACATGGGACCCCAAAACTGAGCCCCTAACGCTGAACCCCAACATTGAACCCTAACACTGAACCCCAACACTGAACCCCCACCACTGAACCCCAACACCGAACCCCAGCACCGAACCCTAACACTGAACCCCAAAGTTGAACCCACAACAGCGAACCCCCAACACTGAACCCCAACACTGACACCCCCAAACACCGACCCCCAACACTGAACACCCCAACACTGACTCCCAACACTAAACCCAACATTGAACCCCCAACACTGAATCCCCAACACTGAACCCCCAACAATGAACACCCAACACTGAACCCCCAAAACGGACCAATCCAACACTGAACCCCAACATTAAACCCCAACACTGAACACCAACACTGAACCCCCAAACACTGAACCCCAAACACTGACCAGCGCCGACACTGAACCCCCAACACTGAACACATCAACACTGACCCCCCAATGCTGACAAACGCCCAACACTGAACCCCAACACTGAACCCCAACACTGTACCCCAACACTGAATCTCCGACACTGAACCGCCAACACTGAATCCCCAAAATTGAACCCCAATACTGAACCCCAACACTGAATCCCCAACACTGAACCCCAACACCGAACCGCCACCAATGAACCCCACCAATGAACCCCAACACTGGCACCCAACACTGAACCCCAACACCGAACCCCCACCAATGAACCCCACCAATGAACCCCAACACTGAACCCCAACACTGAACTCCCAATGCTGAGCACCAACACTGAACCCCAACACTGAACACCCAACACTGAACCCCAGCACTGACCTCCCAGCACTGAACCCCACCACTGAACCCACAAGAGTGAATCCCAGCACTGAACACCCTCACTGAACCCCCACACTGGACCCCAACACTGAACCCCAATACTGAACCCCCAACACTGGACCACCACCACACAACCCCCAACAATGAAGCCCAACACTGATTCCCAACACTGAACCCCCCAACACTGAACCCCCAACACTGAACCCCCACCACTGAACCCCAACACCGAGCCATAGCTCTGATCCCCAACACTATTCCTGAACACTGAAACCTAACACCGAACCCCCAATACTGAACCCCAACACTGAACCCCCAACACTGAACCCCAGCACTGAACTCCCGCACTGAACCCCAACACTGGACCCCAACACTGAACCCCAGCACTGAACCCCCAACACTGAACCACCAACACAAAACGCCCAACACAGAACCACCAACACTAATTCCCAACACAGAACCCCCAACACTGAGTCCCTAACGCTGGACCCAAACAGTGAACCCCAACACTGACCCCCACTACTGAACCCCAAAACCGAATCACCACCAATGAACCCCAACACTGAACGCCACCACTGAACCCCACCACTGAACTCCCAATGCTGAACACCAAAACTGAACCCCAACACTGAACCCCAACACTGAACCCCCACACTGGACCCCAGCACTGAACCCCCAACACTGAACCACCAACACAAAACACCCAACACTGAACCCCCAACACTGAATCCCAACACTGAACACCAACACTGAACACCCAACACCGAGCCATAGCACTGAACACCAGCACTGGACCCCAGCACTGAACCCTAATACTGAAACCCAACACTGGACCCCCAACACAGAACCCCGACATGGGACCCCAAAACTGAGCCCCTAACGCTGAACCCCAACACTGAATCCTAACACTGAACCCCCAAACACTGAACCCCAAACACTGACCAGCGCCGACACTGAACCCCCAACACTGAACACATCAACACTGACCCCCCAATGCTGACAAACGCCCAACACTGAACCCCAACACTGAACCCCAACACTGTACCCCAACACTGAATCTCCGACACTGAACCGCCAACACTGAATCCCCAAAATTGAACCCCAATACTGAACCCCAACACTGAATCCCCAACACTGAACCCCAACACCGAACCGCCACCAATGAACCCCACCAATGAACCCCAACACTGGCACCCAACACTGAACCCCAACACCGAACCCCCACCAATGAACCCCACCAATGAACCCCAACACTGAACCCCAACACTGAACTCCCAATGCTGAGCACCAACACTGAACCCCAACACTGAACACCCAACACTGAACCCCAGCACTGACCTCCCAGCACTGAACCCCACCACTGAATCCACAAGAGTGAATCCCAGCACTGAACACCCTCACTGAACCCCCACACTGGACCCCAACACTGAACCCCAATACTGAACCCCCAACACTGGACCACCACCACACAACCCCCAACAATGAAGCCCAACACTGATTCCCAACACTGAACCCCCCAACACTGAACCCCCAACACTGAACCCCCACCACTGAACCCCAACACCGAGCCATAGCTCTGATCCCCAACACTATTCCTGAACACTGAAACCTAACACCGAACCCCCAATACTGAACCCCAACACTGAACCCCCAACACTGAACCCCAGCACTGAACTCCCGCACTGAACCCCAACACTGGACCCCAACACTGAACCCCAGCACTGAACCCCCAACACTGAACCACCAACACAAAACGCCCAACACAGAACCACCAACACTAATTCCCAACACAGAACCCCCAACACTGAGTCCCTAACGCTGGACCCAAACAGTGAACCCCAACACTGACCCCCACTACTGAACCCCAAAACCGAATCACCACCAATGAACCCCAACACTGAACGCCACCACTGAACCCCACCACTGAACTCCCAATGCTGAACACCAAAACTGAACCCCAACACTGAACCCCAACACTGAACCCCCACACTGGACCCCAGCACTGAACCCCCAACACTGAACCACCAACACAAAACACCCAACACTGAACCCCCAACACTGAATCCCAACACTGAACACCAACACTGAACACCCAACACCGAGCCATAGCACTGAACACCAGCACTGGACCCCAGCACTGAACCCTAATACTGAAACCCAACACTGGACCCCCAACACAGAACCCCGACATGGGACCCCAAAACTGAGCCCCTAACGCTGAACCCCAACACTGAATCCTAACACTGAACCCCAACACTGAACCCCCACCACTGAACCCCAACACCGAACCCCAGCACCGAATCCTAACACTGAACCCCAAAGTTGAACCCACAACAGCGAACCCCCAACACTGAACCCCAACACTGACACCCCCAAACACCGACCCCCAACACTGAACACCCCAACACTGACCCCCAACACTGAACACCCCAACACTGACCCCCAACACTAAACCCAACATTGTACCCCCAACACTGAATCCCCAACACTGAACCCCCAACAATGAACACCCAACACTGAACCCCCAAAACGGACCAGTCCAACACTGAACCCCAACATTAAACCCCAACACTGAACACCAACACTGCCCCCCAACACTGAACCCCCCACCACTGAACCCCAACACCGAGCCATAGCACTGAACCCCAACACTAACCCTGAACACTGAACCCTAACACTGAAACCCCAATACTGACCCCCAGCACTGAAACCCCAGCACTGAACTCCTGCGCTGAACCCCCACACTGGACCCCAACACTGAACCCCAGCACTGAACCACCAACACAAAACCCACAACACAGATTCTCAACACTGAACCCCACAACACTGAACACTGCCACTGAAACCCCAACACTGCACTCCCAATGCAGAACACCAAAACTGAACCCCAACACTGAACCCCAGCACTGGACTCCCACACTGGACCCCAACACTGAACGCCATCACTGACCTCCCAGCACTGAGCCCCAACACTGAACCCCAGCACTGAACTCCCGCACTGAACCCTAACACTGGACCCCCACACTGGACCCCAACACTGAACCCCATCACTGACCTCCCAGCACTGAACCCCAACACTGAACCCGCAAGAGTGAACCCCAGCACTGAACCCAACATTGAACCCCCACACTGGACCCCAACACTGAACCCCGACAGTGAACCCCCAACACTGAACACCAACACTGAACCCCAACACCGAGTCATAGCACTGAACCCCAACAGTGAACCCCAACACTGGCTCCCAACACTGAACCCCAACACCGAACCCCCACCAATGAACCCCACCAATGAACCCCAACACTGAACACCCAACACTGAACCCCAGCACTGACCTCCCAGCACTGAACCCCACCACTGAACCCACAAGAGTGAATCCCAGCACTGAACACCCTCACTGAACCCCCACACTGGACCCCAACACTGAACCCCAACACTGAACCCCCAACACTGGACCACCACCACACAACCCCCAACAATGAAGCCCAACACTGATTCCCAACACTGAACCCCCCAACACTGAACCCCCAACACTGAACCCCCACCACTGAACCCCAACACCGAGCCATAGCTCTGAACCCCTACACTAACCCTGAACACTGAAACCTAACACCGAACCCCCAATACTGAACCCCAACACTGAACCCCCAGCACTGAACCCCAGCACTGAACTCCCGCACTGAACCCCAACACTGGACCCCAACACTGAACCCCAGCACTGACCCCCCAACACTGAACCACCAACACAAAACGCCCAACACAGAACCACCAACACTGATTCCCAACACTGAACCCCCAACACTGAGTCCCTAACGCTGGACCCAAACAGTGAACCCCAACACTGACCCCCACTACTGAACCCCAAAACCGAATCACCACCAATGAACCCCAACACTGAACGCCACCACTGAACCCCACCACTGAACTCCCAATGCTGAACACCAAAACTGAACCCCAACACTGAACCCCAACACTGAACCCCATACTGGACCCCAGCACTGAACCCCAACACTGAACACCCAACACCGAGCCATAGCACTGAACACCAGCACTGGACCCCAGCACTGAACCCTAATACTGAAACCCAACACTGGACCCCCAACACAGAACCCCGACATGGGACCCCAAAACTGAGCCCCTAACGCTGAACCCCAACACTGAACCCTAACACTGAACCCCAACACTGAACCCCCACCACTGAACCCCAACACCGAACCCCTGCACCGAACCCTAACACTGAACCCCAAAGTTGAACCCACAACAGCGAACTCCCAACACTGAACCCCAACACTGACACCCCCAAACACCGACCCCCAATACTGAACACCCCAACACTGACCCCCAACACTAAACTCAACATTGAACCCCCAACACTGAATCCCCAACACTGAACCCCCAACAATGAACACCCAGCACTGAACCCCCAAAACGGACCAGTCCAACACTGAACCCCAACATTAAACCCCAACACTGAACACCAACACTGAACCCCCAAACACTGAAACCCAAACACTGACCAGCCCCGACACTGAACCCCCAACACTGAACACATCAACACTGACCCCCCCCCAATGCTGACAAACGCCCAACACTGAACCCCAACACTGAACACCCAACACTGAACCCCAACACTGAACCCCAACACTGAATCCCCGACACTGAACCGCCAACACTGAATCCCCAAAATTGAACCCCAATACTGAACCCCAACACTGAATCCCCAACACTGAACCCCAACACCGAACCGCCACCAATGAACCCCACCAATGAACCCCAACACTGAACCCCAACACCGAACCCCCACCACTGAACCCCACCAATGAACCCCAACACTGAACCCCAACACTGAACTCCCAATGCTGAGCACCAACACTGAACCCCCAACACTGAATCCCAACACTGAACCCCAACACTGAACACCCACCACTGAACCCCAACACCGAACCCCAGCACCGAACCCTAACACTGAACCCCAAAGTTGAACCCACAACAGCGAACCCCCAACAATGAACCCCAACACTGACACCCCCAAACACCGACCCCCAACACTGAACACCCCAACACTGACCCCCAACACTAAACCCAACATTGAACCCCCCAACACTGAATCCCCAACACTGAACCCCCAACAATGAACACCCAACACTGAACCCCCAAAACGGACCAGTCCAACACTGAACCCCAACATTAAACCCCAACACTGAACACCAACACTGACCCCCCAACACTGAACCCCCCACCACTGAACCCCAACACCGAGCCATAGCACTGAACACCAGCACTGGACCCCAGCACTGAACCCTAATACTGAAACCCAACACTGGACCCCCAACACAGAACCCCGACATGGGACCCCAAAACTGAGCCCCTAACGCTGAACCCCAACATTGAACCCTAACACTGAACCCCAACACTGAACCCCCACCACTGAACCCCAACACCGAACCCCAGCACCGAACCCTAACACTGAACCCCAAAGTTGAACCCACAACAGCGAACCCCCAACACTGAACCCCAACACTGACACCCCCAAACACCGACCCCCAACACTGAACACCCCAACACTGACTCCCAACACTAAACCCAACATTGAACCCCCAACACTGAATCCCCAACACTGAACCCCCAACAATGAACACCCAACACTGAACCCCCAAAACGGACCAATCCAACACTGAACCCCAACATTAAACCCCAACACTGAACACCAACACTGAACCCCCAAACACTGAACCCCAAACACTGACCAGCGCCGACACTGAACCCCCAACACTGAACACATCAACACTGACCCCCCAATGCTGACAAACGCCCAACACTGAACCCCAACACTGAACCCCAACACTGTACCCCAACACTGAATCTCCGACACTGAACCGCCAACACTGAATCCCCAAAATTGAACCCCAATACTGAACCCCAACACTGAATCCCCAACACTGAACCCCAACACCGAACCGCCACCAATGAACCCCACCAATGAACCCCAACACTGGCACCCAACACTGAACCCCAACACCGAACCCCCACCAATGAACCCCACCAATGAACCCCAACACTGAACCCCAACACTGAACTCCCAATGCTGAGCACCAACACTGAACCCCAACACTGAACACCCAACACTGAACCCCAGCACTGACCTCCCAGCACTGAACCCCACCACTGAACCCACAAGAGTGAATCCCAGCACTGAACACCCTCACTGAACCCCCACACTGGACCCCAACACTGAACCCCAATACTGAACCCCCAACACTGGACCACCACCACACAACCCCCAACAATGAAGCCCAACACTGATTCCCAACACTGAACCCCCCAACACTGAACCCCCAACACTGAACCCCCACCACTGAACCCCAACACCGAGCCATAGCTCTGATCCCCAACACTATTCCTGAACACTGAAACCTAACACCGAACCCCCAATACTGAACCCCAACACTGAACCCCCAACACTGAACCCCAGCACTGAACTCCCGCACTGAACCCCAACACTGGACCCCAACACTGAACCCCAGCACTGAACCCCCAACACTGAACCACCAACACAAAACGCCCAACACAGAACCACCAACACTAATTCCCAACACAGAACCCCCAACACTGAGTCCCTAACGCTGGACCCAAACAGTGAACCCCAACACTGACCCCCACTACTGAACCCCAAAACCGAATCACCACCAATGAACCCCAACACTGAACGCCACCACTGAACCCCACCACTGAACTCCCAATGCTGAACACCAAAACTGAACCCCAACACTGAACCCCAACACTGAACCCCCACACTGGACCCCAGCACTGAACCCCCAACACTGAACCACCAACACAAAACACCCAACACTGAACCCCCAACACTGAATCCCAACACTGAACACCAACACTGAACACCCAACACCGAGCCATAGCACTGAACACCAGCACTGGACCCCAGCACTGAACCCTAATACTGAAACCCAACACTGGACCCCCAACACAGAACCCCGACATGGGACCCCAAAACTGAGCCCCTAACGCTGAACCCCAACACTGAATCCTAACACTGAACCCCCAAACACTGAACCCCAAACACTGACCAGCGCCGACACTGAACCCCCAACACTGAACACATCAACACTGACCCCCCAATGCTGACAAACGCCCAACACTGAACCCCAACACTGAACCCCAACACTGTACCCCAACACTGAATCTCCGACACTGAACCGCCAACACTGAATCCCCAAAATTGAACCCCAATACTGAACCCCAACACTGAATCCCCAACACTGAACCCCAACACCGAACCGCCACCAATGAACCCCACCAATGAACCCCAACACTGGCACCCAACACTGAACCCCAACACCGAACCCCCACCAATGAACCCCACCAATGAACCCCAACACTGAACCCCAACACTGAACTCCCAATGCTGAGCACCAACACTGAACCCCAACACTGAACACCCAACACTGAACCCCAGCACTGACCTCCCAGCACTGAACCCCACCACTGAACCCACAAGAGTGAATCCCAGCACTGAACACCCTCACTGAACCCCCACACTGGACCCCAACACTGAACCCCAATACTGAACCCCCAACACTGGACCACCACCACACAACCCCCAACAATGAAGCCCAACACTGATTCCCAACACTGAACCCCCCAACACTGAACCCCCAACACTGAACCCCCACCACTGAACCCCAACACCGAGCCATAGCTCTGATCCCCAACACTATTCCTGAACACTGAAACCTAACACCGAACCCCCAATACTGAACCCCAACACTGAACCCCCAACACTGAACCCCAGCACTGAACTCCCGCACTGAACCCCAACACTGGACCCCAACACTGAACCCCAGCACTGAACCCCCAACACTGAACCACCAACACAAAACGCCCAACACAGAACCACCAACACTAATTCCCAACACAGAACCCCCAACACTGAGTCCCTAACGCTGGACCCAAACAGTGAACCCCAACACTGACCCCCACTACTGAACCCCAAAACCGAATCACCACCAATGAACCCCAACACTGAACGCCACCACTGAACCCCACCACTGAACTCCCAATGCTGAACACCAAAACTGAACCCCAACACTGAACCCCAACACTGAACCCCCACACTGGACCCCAGCACTGAACCCCCAACACTGAACCACCAACACAAAACACCCAACACTGAACCCCCAACACTGAATCCCAACACTGAACACCAACACTGAACACCCAACACCGAGCCATAGCACTGAACACCAGCACTGGACCCCAGCACTGAACCCTAATACTGAAACCCAACACTGGACCCCCAACACAGAACCCCGACATGGGACCCCAAAACTGAGCCCCTAACGCTGAACCCCAACACTGAATCCTAACACTGAACCCCAACACTGAACCCCCACCACTGAACCCCAACACCGAACCCCAGCACCGAATCCTAACACTGAACCCCAAAGTTGAACCCACAACAGCGAACCCCCAACACTGAACCCCAACACTGACACCCCCAAACACCGACCCCCAACACTGAACACCCCAACACTGACCCCCAACACTGAACACCCCAACACTGACCCCCAACACTAAACCCAACATTGTACCCCCAACACTGAATCCCCAACACTGAACCCCCAACAATGAACACCCAACACTGAACCCCCAAAACGGACCAGTCCAACACTGAACCCCAACATTAAACCCCAACACTGAACACCAACACTGCCCCCCAACACTGAACCCCCCACCACTGAACCCCAACACCGAGCCATAGCACTGAACCCCAACACTAACCCTGAACACTGAACCCTAACACTGAAACCCCAATACTGACCCCCAGCACTGAAACCCCAGCACTGAACTCCTGCGCTGAACCCCCACACTGGACCCCAACACTGAACCCCAGCACTGAACCACCAACACAAAACCCACAACACAGATTCTCAACACTGAACCCCACAACACTGAACACTGCCACTGAAACCCCAACACTGCACTCCCAATGCAGAACACCAAAACTGAACCCCAACACTGAACCCCAGCACTGGACTCCCACACTGGACCCCAACACTGAACGCCATCACTGACCTCCCAGCACTGAGCCCCAACACTGAACCCCAGCACTGAACTCCCGCACTGAACCCTAACACTGGACCCCCACACTGGACCCCAACACTGAACCCCATCACTGACCTCCCAGCACTGAACCCCAACACTGAACCCGCAAGAGTGAACCCCAGCACTGAACCCAACATTGAACCCCCACACTGGACCCCAACACTGAACCCCGACAGTGAACCCCCAACACTGAACACCAACACTGAACCCCAACACCGAGTCATAGCACTGAACCCCAACAGTGAACCCCAACACTGGCTCCCAACACTGAACCCCAACACCGAACCCCCACCAATGAACCCCACCAATGAACCCCAACACTGAACACCCAACACTGAACCCCAGCACTGACCTCCCAGCACTGAACCCCACCACTGAACCCACAAGAGTGAATCCCAGCACTGAACACCCTCACTGAACCCCCACACTGGACCCCAACACTGAACCCCAACACTGAACCCCCAACACTGGACCACCACCACACAACCCCCAACAATGAAGCCCAACACTGATTCCCAACACTGAACCCCCCAACACTGAACCCCCAACACTGAACCCCCACCACTGAACCCCAACACCGAGCCATAGCTCTGAACCCCTACACTAACCCTGAACACTGAAACCTAACACCGAACCCCCAATACTGAACCCCAACACTGAACCCCCAGCACTGAACCCCAGCACTGAACTCCCGCACTGAACCCCAACACTGGACCCCAACACTGAACCCCAGCACTGACCCCCCAACACTGAACCACCAACACAAAACGCCCAACACAGAACCACCAACACTGATTCCCAACACTGAACCCCCAACACTGAGTCCCTAACGCTGGACCCAAACAGTGAACCCCAACACTGACCCCCACTACTGAACCCCAAAACCGAATCACCACCAATGAACCCCAACACTGAACGCCACCACTGAACCCCACCACTGAACTCCCAATGCTGAACACCAAAACTGAACCCCAACACTGAACCCCAACACTGAACCCCATACTGGACCCCAGCACTGAACCCCAACACTGAACACCCAACACCGAGCCATAGCACTGAACACCAGCACTGGACCCCAGCACTGAACCCTAATACTGAAACCCAACACTGGACCCCCAACACAGAACCCCGACATGGGACCCCAAAACTGAGCCCCTAACGCTGAACCCCAACACTGAACCCTAACACTGAACCCCAACACTGAACCCCCACCACTGAACCCCAACACCGAACCCCTGCACCGAACCCTAACACTGAACCCCAAAGTTGAACCCACAACAGCGAACTCCCAACACTGAACCCCAACACTGACACCCCCAAACACCGACCCCCAATACTGAACACCCCAACACTGACCCCCAACACTAAACTCAACATTGAACCCCCAACACTGAATCCCCAACACTGAACCCCCAACAATGAACACCCAGCACTGAACCCCCAAAACGGACCAGTCCAACACTGAACCCCAACATTAAACCCCAACACTGAACACCAACACTGAACCCCCAAACACTGAAACCCAAACACTGACCAGCCCCGACACTGAACCCCCAACACTGAACACATCAACACTGACCCCCCCCCAATGCTGACAAACGCCCAACACTGAACCCCAACACTGAACACCCAACACTGAACCCCAACACTGAACCCCAACACTGAATCCCCGACACTGAACCGCCAACACTGAATCCCCAAAATTGAACCCCAATACTGAACCCCAACACTGAATCCCCAACACTGAACCCCAACACCGAACCGCCACCAATGAACCCCACCAATGAACCCCAGCACTGAACCCCAACACCGAACCCCCACCACTGAACCCCACCAATGAACCCCAACACTGAACCCCAACACTGAACTCCCAATGCTGAGCACCAACACTGAACCCCCAACACTGAATCCCAACACTGAACCCCAACACTGAACACCCACCACTGAACCCCAACACCGAACCCCAGCACCGAACCCTAACACTGAACCCCAAAGTTGAACCCACAACAGCGAACCCCCAACAATGAACCCCAACACTGACACCCCCAAACACCGACCCCCAACACTGAACACCCCAACACTGACCCCCAACACTAAACCCAACATTGAACCCCCCAACACTGAATCCCCAACACTGAACCCCCAACAATGAACACCCAACACTGAACCCCCAAAACGGACCAGTCCAACACTGAACCCCAACATTAAACCCCAACACTGAACACCAACACTGACCCCCCAACACTGAACCCCCCACCACTGAACCCCAACACCGAGCCATAGCACTGAACCCCAACACTAACCCTGAACACTGAACCCTAACACTGAAACCCCAATACTGACCCCCAGCACTGGACCCCCAGCACTGAACTCCTGCGCTGAACCCCCACACTGGACCCCAACACTGAACCCCAGCACTGAACCACCAACACAAAACCCACAACACAGATTCTCAACACTGAACCCCACAACACTGAACACTGCCACTGAACCCCAACACTGCACTCCCAATGCAGAACACCAAAACTGAACCCCAACACTGAACCCCAGCACTGAACTCCCGCACTGAACCCCAACACTGGACTCCCACACTGGACCCCAACACTGAACGCCATCACTGACCTCCCAGCACTGAGCCCCAACACTGAACCCCAGCACTGAACTCCCGCACTGAACCCTAACACTGGACCCCCACACTGGACCCCAACACTGAACCCCATCACTGACCTCCCAGCACTGAACCCCAACACTGAACCCGCAAGAGTGAACCCCAGCACTGAACCCAACATTGAACCCCCACACTGGACCCCAACACTGAACCCCGACAGTGAACCCCCAACACTGGACCACCAACACTGAACCCCAACACCGAGTCATAGCACTGAACCCCAACACTAAACCTTGAACACTGAACCTAACGCTGAACCCCCAATACTGACCCCCAGCACTGAACCCTGACACTGAACACCAACACTGAACCCCCAACACCGAGCCCCTAACACTGACCCCCAACATTGAACCCCAACACTGGCCCCCAACACTGAACCCCAACACCGAACCCCCACCAATGAACCCCACCAATGAACCCCAACACTGAACACCCAACACTGAACCCCAGCACTGACCTCCCAGCACTGAACCCCACCACTGAACCTACAAGAGTGAATCCCAGCACTGAACACCCTCACTGAACCCCCACACTGGACCCCAGCACTGAACCCCAACACTGAACACCCAACACCGAGCCATAGCACTGAACACCAGCACTGGACCCCAGCACTGAACCCTAATACTGAAACCCAACACTGGACCCCCAACACAGAACCCCGACATGGGACCCCAAAACTGAGCCCCTAACGCTGAACCCCAACATTGAACCCTAACACTGAACCCCAACACTGAACCCCCACCACTGAACCCCAACACCGAACCCCAGCACCGAACCCTAACACTGAACCCCAAAGTTGAACCCACAACAGCGAACCCCCAACACTGAACCCCAACACTGACACCCCCAAACACCGACCCCCAACACTGAACACCCCAACACTGACTCCCAACACTAAACCCAACATTGAACCCCCAACACTGAATCCCCAACACTGAACCCCCAACAATGAACACCCAACACTGAACCCCCAAAACGGACCAATCCAACACTGAACCCCAACATTAAACCCCAACACTGAACACCAACACTGAACCCCCAAACACTGAACCCCAAACACTGACCAGCGCCGACACTGAACCCCCAACACTGAACACGTCAACACTGACCCCCCCAATGCTGACAAACGCCCAACACTGAACCCCAACACTGTACCCCAACACTGTACCCCAACACTGAATCTCCGACACTGAACCGCCAACACTGAATCCCCAAAATTGAACCCCAATACTGAACCCCAACACTGAATCCCCAACACTGAATCCCCAACACCGAACCGCCACCAATGAACCCCACCAATGAACCCCAACACTGGCACCCAACACTGAACCCCAACACCGAACCCCCACCAATGAACCCCACCAATGAACCCCAACACTGAACCCCAACACTGAACTCCCAATGCTGAGCACCAACACTGAACCCCAACACTGAACACCCAACACTGAACCCCAGCACTGACCTCCCAGCACTGAACCCCACCACTGAACCCACAAGAGTGAATCCCAGCACTGAACACCCTCACTGAACCCCCACACTGGACCCCAACACTGAACCCCAATACTGAACCCCCAACACTGGACCACCACCACACAACCCCCAACAATGAAGCCCAACACTGATTCCCAACACTGAACCCCCCAACACTGAACCCCCAACACTGAACCCCCACCACTGAACCCCAACACCGAGCCATAGCTCTGATCCCCAACACTAATCCTGAACACTGAAACCTAACACCGAACCCCCAATACTGAACCCCAACACTGAACCCCCAGCACTGAACCCCAGCACTGAACTCCCGCACTGAACCCCAACACTGGACCCCAACACTGAACCCCAGCACTGAACCCCCAACACTGAACCACCAACACAAAACGCCCAACACAGAACCACCAACACTGATTCCCAACACAGAACCCCCAACACTGAGTCCCTAACGCTGGACCCAAACAGTGAACCCCAACACTGACCCCCACTACTGAACCCCAAAACCGAATCACCACCAATGAACCCCAACACTGAACGCCACCACTGAACCCCACCACTGAACTCCCAATGCTGAACACCAAAACTGAACCCCAACATTGAACCCCAACACTGAACCCCCACACTGGACCCCAGCACTGAACCCCCAACACTGAACTACCAACACAAAACACCCAACACTGAACCCCCAACACTGAATCCCAACACTGAACACCAACACTGAACACCCAACACCGAGCCATAGCACTGAACACCAGCACTGGACCCCAGCACTGAACCCTAATACTGAAACCCAACACTGGACCCCCAACACAGAACCCCGACATGGGACCCCAAAACTGAGCCCCTGACGCTGAACCCCAACACTGAATCCTAACACTGAACCCCAACACTGAACCCCCACCACTGAACCCCAACACCGAACCCCGGCACCGAATCCTAACACTGAACCCCAAAGTTGAACCCACAACAGCGAACCCCCAACACTGAACCCCAACACTGACACCCCCAAACACCGACCCCCAACACTGAACACCCCAACACTGACCCCCAACACTGAACACCCCAACACTGACTCCCAACACTAAACCCAACATTGAACCCCCAACACTGAATCCCCAACACTGAACCCCCAACAATGAACACCCAACACTGAACCCCCAAAACGGACCAATCCAACACTGAACCCCAACATTAAACCCCAACACTGAACACCAACACTGAACCCCCAAACACTGAACCCCAAACACTGACCAGCGCCGACACTGAACCCCCAACACTGAACACATCAACACTGACCCCCCAATGCTGACAAACGCCCAACACTGAACCCCAACACTGAACCCCAACACTGTACCCCAACACTGAATCTCCGACACTGAACCGCCAACACTGAATCCCCAAAATTGAACCCCAATACTGAACCCCAACACTGAATCCCCAACACTGAACCCCAACACCGAACCGCCACCAATGAACCCCACCAATGAACCCCAACACTGGCACCCAACACTGAACCCCAACACCGAACCCCCACCAATGAACCCCACCAATGAACCCCAACACTGAACCCCAACACTGAACTCCCAATGCTGAGCACCAACACTGAACCCCAACACTGAACACCCAACACTGAACCCCAGCACTGACCTCCCAGCACTGAACCCCACCACTGAACCCACAAGAGTGAATCCCAGCACTGAACACCCTCACTGAACCCCCACACTGGACCCCAACACTGAACCCCAATACTGAACCCCCAACACTGGACCACCACCACACAACCCCCAACAATGAAGCCCAACACTGATTCCCAACACTGAACCCCCCAACACTGAACCCCCAACACTGAACCCCCACCACTGAACCCCAACACCGAGCCATAGCTCTGATCCCCAACACTATTCCTGAACACTGAAACCTAACACCGAACCCCCAATACTGAACCCCAACACTGAACCCCCAACACTGAACCCCAGCACTGAACTCCCGCACTGAACCCCAACACTGGACCCCAACACTGAACCCCAGCACTGAACCCCCAACACTGAACCACCAACACAAAACGCCCAACACAGAACCACCAACACTAATTCCCAACACAGAACCCCCAACACTGAGTCCCTAACGCTGGACCCAAACAGTGAACCCCAACACTGACCCCCACTACTGAACCCCAAAACCGAATCACCACCAATGAACCCCAACACTGAACGCCACCACTGAACCCCACCACTGAACTCCCAATGCTGAACACCAAAACTGAACCCCAACACTGAACCCCAACACTGAACCCCCACACTGGACCCCAGCACTGAACCCCCAACACTGAACCACCAACACAAAACACCCAACACTGAACCCCCAACACTGAATCCCAACACTGAACACCAACACTGAACACCCAACACCGAGCCATAGCACTGAACACCAGCACTGGACCCCAGCACTGAACCCTAATACTGAAACCCAACACTGGACCCCCAACACAGAACCCCGACATGGGACCCCAAAACTGAGCCCCTAACGCTGAACCCCAACACTGAATCCTAACACTGAACCCCAACACTGAACCCCCACCACTGAACCCCAACACCGAACCCCAGCACCGAATCCTAACACTGAACCCCAAAGTTGAACCCACAACAGCGAACCCCCAACACTGAACCCCAACACTGACACCCCCAAACACCGACCCCCAACACTGAACACCCCAACACTGACCCCCAACACTGAACACCCCAACACTGACCCCCAACACTAAACCCAACATTGTACCCCCAACACTGAATCCCCAACACTGAACCCCCAACAATGAACACCCAACACTGAACCCCCAAAACGGACCAGTCCAACACTGAACCCCAACATTAAACCCCAACACTGAACACCAACACTGCCCCCCAACACTGAACCCCCCACCACTGAACCCCAACACCGAGCCATAGCACTGAACCCCAACACTAACCCTGAACACTGAACCCTAACACTGAAACCCCAATACTGACCCCCAGCACTGAAACCCCAGCACTGAACTCCTGCGCTGAACCCCCACACTGGACCCCAACACTGAACCCCAGCACTGAACCACCAACACAAAACCCACAACACAGATTCTCAACACTGAACCCCACAACACTGAACACTGCCACTGAAACCCCAACACTGCACTCCCAATGCAGAACACCAAAACTGAACCCCAACACTGAACCCCAGCACTGGACTCCCACACTGGACCCCAACACTGAACGCCATCACTGACCTCCCAGCACTGAGCCCCAACACTGAACCCCAGCACTGAACTCCCGCACTGAACCCTAACACTGGACCCCCACACTGGACCCCAACACTGAACCCCATCACTGACCTCCCAGCACTGAACCCCAACACTGAACCCGCAAGAGTGAACCCCAGCACTGAACCCAACATTGAACCCCCACACTGGACCCCAACACTGAACCCCGACAGTGAACCCCCAACACTGAACACCAACACTGAACCCCAACACCGAGTCATAGCACTGAACCCCAACAGTGAACCCCAACACTGGCTCCCAACACTGAACCCCAACACCGAACCCCCACCAATGAACCCCACCAATGAACCCCAACACTGAACACCCAACACTGAACCCCAGCACTGACCTCCCAGCACTGAACCCCACCACTGAACCCACAAGAGTGAATCCCAGCACTGAACACCCTCACTGAACCCCCACACTGGACCCCAACACTGAACCCCAACACTGAACCCCCAACACTGGACCACCACCACACAACCCCCAACAATGAAGCCCAACACTGATTCCCAACACTGAACCCCCCAACACTGAACCCCCAACACTGAACCCCCAACACTGAACCCCAACACCGAGCCATAGCTCTGAACCCCTACACTAACCCTGAACACTGAAACCTAACACCGAACCCCCAATACTGAACCCCAACACTGAACCCCCAGCACTGAACCCCAGCACTGAACTCCCGCACTGAACCCCAACACTGGACCCCAACACTGAACCCCAGCACTGACCCCCCAACACTGAACCACCAACACAAAACGCCCAACACAGAACCACCAACACTGATTCCCAACACTGAACCCCCAACACTGAGTCCCTAACGCTGGACCCAAACAGTGAACCCCAACACTGACCCCCACTACTGAACCCCAAAACCGAATCACCACCAATGAACCCCAACACTGAACGCCACAACTGAACCCCACCACTGAACTCCCAATGCTGAACACCAAAACTGAACCCCAACACTGAACCCCAACACTGAACCCCATACTGGACCCCAGCACTGAACCCCAACACTGAACACCCAACACCGAGCCATAGCACTGAACACCAGCACTGGACCCCAGCACTGAACCCTAATACTGAAACCCAACACTGGACCCCCAACACAGAACCCCGACATGGGACCCCAAAACTGAGCCCCTAACGCTGAACCCCAACACTGAACCCTAACACTGAACCCCAACACTGAACCCCCACCACTGAACCCCAACACCGAACCCCTGCACCGAACCCTAACACTGAACCCCAAAGTTGAACCCACAACAGCGAACTCCCAACACTGAACCCCAACACTGACACCCCCAAACACCGACCCCCAATACTGAACACCCCAACACTGACCCCCAACACTAAACTCAACATTGAACCCCCAACACTGAATCCCCAACACTGAACCCCCAACAATGAACACCCAGCACTGAACCCCCAAAACGGACCAGTCCAACACTGAACCCCAACATTAAACCCCAACACTGAACACCAACACTGAACCCCCAAACACTGAAACCCAAACACTGACCAGCCCCGACACTGAACCCCCAACACTGAACACATCAACACTGACCCCCCCAATGCTGACAAACGCCCAACACTGAACCCCAACACTGAACACCCAACACTGAACCCCAACACTGAACCCCCAACACTGGACCACCACCACACAACCCCCAACAATGAAGCCCAACACTGATTCCCAACACTGAACCCCCCAACACTGAACCCCCAACACTGAACCCCCACCACTGAACCCCAACACCGAGCCATAGCTCTGAACCCCAACACTAACCCTGAACACTGAAACCTAACACCGAACCCCCAATACTGAAACCCAACACTGAACCCCCAGCACTGAACCCCAGCACTGAACTCCCGCACTGAACCCCAACACTGGACCCCAACACTGAACCCCAGCACTGAACCCCCAACAGTGAACCACCAACACAAAACGCCCAACACAGAACCACCAACACTGATTCCCAACACTGAACCCCCAACACTGAGTCCCTAACGCTGGACCCAAACAGTGAACCCCAACACTGACCCCCACTACTGAACCCCAAAACCGAATCACCACCAATGAACCCCAACACTGAACGCCACCACTGAACCCCACCACTGAACTCCCAATGCTGAACACCAAAACTGAACCCCAACACTGAACCCCAACACTGAACCCCCACACTGGACCCCAGCACTGAACCCCCAACACTGAACCACCAACACAAAACACCCAACACTGAACCCCCAACACTGAATCCCAACACTGAACACCAACACTGAACACCCAACACCGAGCCATAGCACTGAACACCAGCACTGGACCCCAGCACTGAACCCTAATACTGAAACCCAACACTGGACCCCCAACACAGAACCCCGACATGGGACCCCAAAACTGAGCCCCTAACGCTGAACCCCAACACTGAATCCTAACACTGAACCCCAACACTGAACCCCCACCACTGAACCCCAACACCGAACCCCAGCACCGAACCCTAACACTGAACCCCAAAGTTGAACCCACAACAGCGAACCCCCAACACTGAACCCCCAACACTGAATCCCCAACACTGAACCCCCAACAATGAACACCCAACACTGAACCCCCAAAACGGACCAGTCCAACACTGAACCCCAACATTAAACCCCAACACTGAACACCAACACTGCCCCCCCAACACTGAACCCCCCACCACTGAACCCCAACACCGAGCCATAGCACTGAACCCCAACACTAACCCTGAACACTGAACCCTAACACTGAAACCCCAATACTGACCCCCAGCACTGAACCCCCAGCACTGAACTCCTGCGCTGAACCCCCACACTGGACCCCAACACTGAACCCCAGCACTGAACCACCAACACAAAACCCACAACACAGATTCTCAACACTGAACCCCACAACACTGAACACTGCCACTGAACCCCAACACTGCACTCCCAATGCAGAACACCAAAACTGAACCCCAACACTGAACCCCAGCACTGAACTCCCGCACTGAACCCCAACACTGGACTCCCACACTGGACCCCAACACTGAACGCCATCACTGACCTCCCAGCACTGAGCCCCAACACTGAACCCCAGCACTGAACTCCCGCACTGAACCCTAACACTGGACCCCCACACTGGACCCCAGCACTGAACCCCCAACACTGAACCACCAACACAAAACACCCAACACTGAACCCCCAACACTGAATCCCAACACTGAACACCAACACTGAACACCCAACACCGAGCCATAGCACTGAACACCAGCACTGGACCCCAGCACTGGACCCTAATACTGAAACCCAACACTGGACCCCCAACACAGAACCCCGACATGGGACCCCAAAACTGAGCCCCTAACGCTGAACCCCAACACTGAATCCTAACACTGAACCCCAACACTGAACCCCCACCACTGAACCCCAACACCGAACCCCAGCACCGAACCCTAACACTGAACCCCAAAGTTGAACCCACAACAGCGAACCCCCAACACTGAACCCCAACACTGACACCCCCAAACACCGACCCCCAACACTGAACACCCCAACACTGACCCCCAACAATGAACACCCAACACTGAACCCCCAAAACGGACCAGTCCAACACAGAACCCCAACATTAAACCCCAACACTGAACACCAACACTGACCCCCCAACACTGAACCCCCCACCACTGAACCCCAACACCGAGCCATAGCACTGAACCCCAACACTAACCCTGAACACTGAACCCTAACACTGAAACCCCAATACTGACCCCCAGCACTGAAGCCCCAGCACTGAACTCCTGCGCTGAACCCCCACACTGGACCCCAACACTGAACCCCAGCACTGAACCACCAACACAAAACCCACAACACAGATTCTCAACACTGAACCCCACAACACTGAACACTGCCACTGAACCCCAACACTGCACTCCCAATGCAGAACACCAAAACTGAACCCCAACACTGAACCCCAGCACTGAACTCCCGCACTGAACCCCAACACTGGACTCCCACACTGGACCCCAACACTGAACGCCATCACTGACCTCCCAGCACTGAGCCCCAACACTGAACCCCAGCACTGAACTCCCGCACTGAACCCTAACACTGGACCCCCACACTGGACCCCAACACTGAACCCCATCACTGACCTCCCAGCACTGAACCCCAACACTGAACCCGCAAGAGTGAACCCCAGCACTGAACCCAACATTGAACCCCCACACTGGACCCCAACACTGAACCCCGACAGTGAACCCCCAACACTGGACCAGCAACACTGAACCCCAACACCGAGTCATAGCACTGAACC